>NC_089208.1:29630062-29819062 GCF_963930695.1 Labrus bergylta | reverse complement strand
TCAACTTTATTCAAACTGATATTCTACATTTTCTAACTCAAAGTGTCGTTTCAAAGTAAAAATACTGTTAGAAGGAGTGATTCAGACAAAATTAGATGAAACAGCTGTACTGGTAAGAAATGAGCGCAGTTACATGAAATGACATCAAAATCAACATTCCCTGAGCCAGAAAACGCTATTAACAGCTTTAGTGATCAAATTGAGCGTATCTTGCGAAGCTGAGCTCGAAAGTGACATGAAACATGTTTTTGGGACATAAAGTGACACTTACTTTTCAGACTACATTTTCTCACTCAAAGTGTCGTTTCAAAGTAAAAATACTGTTAGAAGGCGTGATTCAGACAAAATTAGATGAAACAGCTGTACTGGTAACAAACAACGATATTAACAGCTTTAGTGATCAAATTGAGCGTATCTTGCGAAGCTGAGCTCGAAAGTGACATGAAACATGTTTTTGAGACATAAAGTGACACTTACTGTTCAGACTACATTTTCTAACTCAAAGTGCCGTTTCAAAGTAAAAATACTGTTAGAAGGAGTGATTCAGACAATATTAGATGAAACAGCTGTACTGGTAACAAATGAGCGCAGTTACATGAAATGACATCAAAATCAACATTCCCTGAGCCAGACAACGCTATTAACAGCTTTAGTGATCAAATTGAGCGTATCTTGCGAAGCTGAGCTCGAAAGTGACATGAAACATGTTTTTCAGACATAAAGTGACACTTACAGTGAATACCTGTCCTGACTACATTTTCTAACTCAAAGTGTCGTTTCAAAGTAAAAATACTGTTAGAAGGAGTGATTCAGACAAAATTAGATGAAACAGCAGCACTGGTAACAAATGAGCGCAGTTACATGAAATGACATCAAAATCAACATTCCCTGAGCCAGACAACGCTATTAACAGCTTTAGTGATCAAATTGAGCGTTTCTTGCGAAGCTGAGCTCGAAAGTGACATGAAACATGTTTTTGAGACATAAAGTGACACTTACAGTGAATAACTGTCCTGACTACATTTTTTAACTCAAAATGTCGTTTCAAAGTAAAAATACTGTTAGAAGGAGTGATTCATCAAAAATAAGATGAAACAGCAGCACTGGTAACAAATGAGCGCAGTTACATGAAATGACATCAAAATCAACATTCCCTGAGACAGACAACGCTATTAACAGCTTTAGTGATCAAATTGAGCGTATCTTGCGAAGCTGAGCTCGAAAGTGACATGAAACATGTTTTTGAGACATAAAGTGACACTTACAGTGAATACCTGTTCTGACTACATTTTCTAACTCAAAGTGTCGTTTCAAAGTAAAAATACTGTTAGAAGGAGTGATTCAGACAAAATTAGATGAAACAGCAGCACTGGTAACAAACAACGATATTAACAGCTTTAGTGATCAAATTGAGCGTATCTTGCGAAGCTGAGCTCGAAAGTGACATGAAACAAGTTTTTGAGACATAAAGTGAAACTTACTGTTCAGACTACATTTTTAACTCAAAGTGCCGTTTCAAAGTAAAAATACTGTTAGAAGGAGTGATTCAGACAAAATTAGATGAAACAGTTGTACTGGTAACAAATGAGCGCAGTTACATGAAATAACATCAAAATCAACATTCCCTGAGCCAGACAACGCTATTAAAAGCTTTAGTGATCAAATTGAGCGTATCTTGCGAAGTTGTGCTCGAAAGTGACATGAAACATGTTTTGAACAGTAAGTGTCACTTTATGTCTCAAAAACATGTTTCATGTCACTTTCGAGCTCAGCTTCGCAAGATACGATCAATTTGATCACTAAAGCTGTTAATATCGTTGATTGTTAGCAGTACAGCTGTTTCAACTAATTTTGTCTGAAACACTCCTTCTAACAGTATTTTTACTTTGAAACGACGCTTTGAGTTAGAAAATGTAGTCAGAACAGGTATTCACTGTAAGTGTCACTTTATGTCTCAAAAACATGTTTCATGTCACTTTCGAGCTCAGCTTCGCAAGATACGCTCAATTTGATCACTAAAGCTGTTAATAGCGTTGTCTGGCTCAGGGAATGTTGATTTTGATGTCATTTCATGTAACTGCGCTCATTTGTTACCACTACAGCTGTTTCATCTAATTTTGTCTGAATCACTCCCTCTAACAGTATTTTTACTTTGAAACGACACTTTGAGTTAGAAAATGTAGTCTGAACAGTAAGTGTCACTTTATGTCTGAAAAACATGTTTCATGTCACTTTCGAGCTCAGCTTCGCAAGATACGCTCAATTTGATCACTAAAGCTGTTAATAGCGTTGTCTGGCTCAGGGAATGTTGATTTTGATGTCATTTCATGTAACTGCGCTCATTTTTTACCACTACAGCTGTTTCATCTAATTTTGCCTGAAAAACTCCTTCTAACAGTATTTTTACTTTGAAACGACACTTTGAGTTAGAAAATGCAGTCTGAACAGTAAGTGTCACTTTTTGTCTGAAAAACATGTTTCATGTCACTTTCGAGCTCAGCTTCGCAAGATACGCTCAATTTGATCACTAAAGCTGTTAATATCGTTGTTTGTTACCAGTACAGCTGTTTCATCTAATTTTGTCTGAATCACTCCCTCTAACAGTATTTTTACTTTGAAACGACACTTTGAGTTAGAAAATGTAGTCTGAACAGTAAGTGTCACTTTATGTCTGAAAAACATGTTTCATGTCACTTTCGAGCTCAGCTTCGCAAGATACGCTCAATTTGATCACTAAAGCTGTTAATAGCGTTGTCTGGCTCAGGGAATGTTGATTTTGATGTCATTTCATGTAACTGCGCTCATTTGTTACCAGTACAGCTGTTTCATCTAATTTTGTCTGAATCACTCCTTCTAACAGTATTTTTACTTTGAAACGACGCTTTCAGTTAGAAAATGTAGTCAGGACAGGTATTCACTGTAAGTGTCACTTTATGTCTCAAAAACATGTTTCATGTCACTTTCGAGCTCAGCTTCGCAAGATACGCTCAATTTGATCACTAAAGTTGTTAATAGCGTTGTCTGGCTCAGGGAATGATGATTTTGATGTCATTTCATGTAACTGCGCTCATTTGTTACCAGTACAGCTGTTTCATCTAATTTTGTCTGAATCACTCCTTCTAACAGTATTTTTACTTTGAAACGACACTTTGAGTTAGAAAATGTAGAATATCAGTTTGAATAAAGTCTAAAAGATTTCTGCTTCAAAAACTTGAAAATTTTCATGAAAAGATTTACACTTCAAAAAAGTTGAAAATGTTCATGAATTTTTTCGACTTCAAAAAAGTCTAAGATTTTCATGAAAAGATTTCTGCTTCAAAAACTTGAAAATTTTCATGAAAAGATTTCGGCTTCAAAAAAGTTGAAAATTTTCATGAAAAGATTTACACTTCAAAAAAGTTGAAAATGTTCATGAATTTTTTCGACTTCAAAAAAGTCTAAGATTTTCATGAAAAGATTTCGGCTTCAAAAAAGTTGAAAATTTTCATGAAAAGATTTACACTTCAAAAAAGTTGAAAATGTTCATGAATTTTTTCGACTTCAAAAAAGTCTAAGATTTTCATGAAAAGATTTCTGCTTCAAAAACTTGAAAATTTTCATGAAAAGATTTCGGCTTCAAAAAAGTTGAAAATTTTCATGAAAAGATTTACACTTCAAAAAAGTTGAAAATGTTCATGAATTTTTTCGACTTCAAAAAAGTCTAAGATTTTCATGAAAAGATTTCTGCTTCAAAAACTTGAAAATTTTCATGAAAAGATTTCGGCTTCAAAAAAGTTGAAAATTTTCATGAAAAGATTTACACTTCAAAAAAGTTGAAAATGTTCATGAATTTTTTCGACTTCAAAAAAGTCTAAGATTTTCATGAAAAGATTTCTGCTTCAAAAACTTGAAAATTTTCATGAAAAGATTTCGGCTTCAAAAAAGTTGAAAATTTTCATGAAAAGATTTACACTTCAAAAAAGTTGAAAATGTTCATGAATTTTTTCGACTTCAAAAAAGTCTAAGATTTTCATGAAAAGATTTCGGCTTCAAAAAAGTTGAAAATTTTCATGAAAAGATTTACACTTCAAAAAAGTTGAAAATGTTCATGAATTTTTTCGACTTCAAAAAAGTCTAAGATTTTCATGAAAAGATTTCTGCTTCAAAAACTTGAAAATTTTCATGAAAAGATTTCGGCTTCAAAAAAGTTGAAAATTTTCATGAAAAGATTTACACTTCAAAAAAGTTGAAAATGTTCATGAATTTTTTCGACTTCAAAAAAGTCTAAGATTTTCATGAAAAGATTTCTGCTTCAAAAACTTGAAAATTTTCATGAAAAGATTTCGGCTTCAAAAAAGTTGAAAATTTTCATGAAAAGATTTACACTTCAAAAAAGTTGAAAATGTTCATGAATTTTTTCGACTTCAAAAAAGTCTAAGATTTTCATGAAAAGATTTCTGCTTCAAAAACTTGAAAATTTTCATGAAAAGATTTCGGCTTCAAAAAAGTTGAAAATTTTCATGAAAAGATTTACACTTCAAAAAAGTTGAAAATGTTCATGAATTTTTTCGACTTCAAAAAAGTCTAAGATTTTCATGAAAAGATTTCTGCTTCAAAAACTTGAAAATTTTCATGAAAAGATTTCGGCTTCAAAAAAGTTGAAAATTTTCATGAAAAGATTTACACTTCAAAAAAGTTGAAAATGTTCATGAATTTTTTCGACTTCAAAAAAGTCTAAGATTTTCATGAAAAGATTTCTGCTTCAAAAACTTGAAAATTTTCATGAAAAGATTTCGGCTTCAAAAAAGTTGAAAATTTTCATGAAAAGATTTACACTTCAAAAAAGTTGAAAATGTTCATGAATTTTTTCGACTTCAAAAAAGTCTAAGATTTTCATGAAAAGATTTCTGCTTCAAAAACTTGAAAATTTTCATGAAAAGATTTCGGCTTCAAAAAAGTTGAAAATTTTCATGAAAAGATTTACACTTCAAAAAAGTTGAAAATGTTCATGAATTTTTTCGACTTCAAAAAAGTCTAAGATTTTCATGAAAAGATTTCTGCTTCAAAAACTTGAAAATTTTCATGAAAAGATTTCGGCTTCAAAAAAGTTGAAAATTTTCATGAAAAGATTTACTCTTCAAAAAAGTTGAAAATGTTCATGAATTTTTTCGACTTCAAAAAAGTCGAACATTTTCATGAATAGATTTCGGCTTCAAAAATGTTGAAAATTTTCATGAACTATTTCGGCATCAAAAAATTGAAAATTTACATTAAAAGATTTCGGCTTCAAAAAAGTCAAAAATTTTCATGAAGTATTTCGGCTTCAAAAAAGTTGAAAATTTTCATGAAAAGATTTCTGCTTCAAAAAGTTGAAAATTTTCATGTATTTTTTCAACTTCAAAAAAGTTAAAAATTTTCATTAAAAGATTTCTGCTTCAAAATAGTTGACAATTTTCATGAAAAGATTTCTGCTTCAAAAAAGTTGAAAATTTTCATGAACTATTTCGGCATCAAAAAATTTGAAAATTTACATTAAAAGATTTCGGCTTTCAAAAAAGTCAAAAATTTTCATGAATTATTTCGGCTTCAAAAAAGTTGAAAATTTTCATGAAAAGATTTCGGCTTCAAAAAGTTGAAAATTTTCATGAAATGATTTCGGCTTCAAAAAAGTTGAAAATTTTCATGAACTATTTCGGCATCAAAAAAGTTGAAAATTTGCATGAAAAGATTTCGGCTTCAAAAAAGTTGAAAATTTTCATGAAGTATTTCGGCTTCAAAAAAGTCAAAGATTTTCATGAAAAGATTTCTGCTTCAGAAAAGTCGAACATTTTCATGAAGTATTTCGGCTTCAAAAAGGTTGAAAATTTACATTAAAAGATTTGGGCTTCAAAAAAGTCAACGATTTTCATGAAAAGATTTAGACTTCAAAAAAGATGAAAACTTTCATGACAAGATTTCGGCTCCAAAAAGTTGAAAATTTTCATGAAAAGATTTCGGCTTCAAAAAAGTTGAAAATTTTCATGAAAAGATTTCGGCTTCAAAAAAGTTGAACATTTTCATGAAAAGATTTCGGCTTCAAAAAAGTTGAAAATTTTCATGACAGGATTTTGGCTTTACAAAAAGTAAAAATTTTGATAAAGTATTTCGGCTTCAAAAAGGTTGAAAACTTTCATGAACTATTTCGACTTCAAAAAAGTCGAAGATTTTCATGAAAAGATTTCTGCTTCAAAAAAGTTGAAAATTTTCATTAAAAGATTTCGGCTTCAAAAAATTCAAAAACTTTCATGAAGTATTTCGGCTTCAAAAATGTTGAAAATTTACATGAAAAGATTTGGGCTTCAAAAAAGTCAACGATTTTCATGAAAAGATTTCTGCTTCAAAAAAGTTGAAAATTTTCATGAAAAGATTTCGACTTCAAAAAGTTTGAAAATTTTCATGAAAAGATTTCGGCTTCAAAAAAGTGGAAAATGTTCATGAATTTTTTCGACGTCAAAAAATTCTAAGATTTTCATGAAAAGATTTCAGCTTCAAAAAAGTCAAAGATTTTCTTGAAAAGATTTCTGCTTCAAAAAATTTGAAAATTTTCATGACAGGATTTTGGCTTTAAAAAAGGTAAAAATTTTCATGACAAGATTTCGGCTCCAAAAAGTTGAAAATTTTCATGAAAAGATTTCGGCTTCAAATAAGTTGAAAATTTTCATGAAAAGATTTTGGCTTCAAAAAAGTATAAAATTTTCATCAAGTATTTCGGCTTCAAAAAAGTCAAAGTATTTCATGAAAAGATTTCTGCTTCAAAAAAGTTGAAAATTTTCATGAAAAGATTTCGGCTTCAAAAAAGTTGAAAATTTACATGAAAAGATTTCGGCTTCAAAAAAGTTGAAAATTTTCATGAAAAGATTTCAGCTTCAAAAAAGTTGAAAATTTTCATGACACCATTATGGCTTTAAAAAAGGTAAGAATTTTCATCAACTATTTCGGCTTCAAAAAAGTCGAAGTATTTCATGAAAAGATTTCTGCTTCAAAAAGGTTGAAAATTTACATGAAAAGATTTGGGCTTCAAAAAAGTCAACGATTTTCATGAAAAGATTTCTGCTTCAAAAAAGTTGAAAATTTTCATGAAAAGATTTCGACTTCAAAAAGTTTGAAAATTTTCATGAAAAGATTTCGGCTTCAAAAAAGTGGAAAATGTTCATGAATTTTTTCGACGTCAAAAAATTCTAAGATTTTCATGAAAAGATTTCAGCTTCAAAAAAGTCAAAGATTTTCTTGAAAAGATTTCTGCTTCAAAAAATTTGAAAATTTTCATGACAGGATTTTGGCTTTAAAAAAGGTAAAAATTTTCATGACAAGATTTCGGCTCCAAAAAGTTGAAAATTTTCATGAAAAGATTTCTGCTTCAAAAAAGTTGAAAATTTTCATGAAAAGATTTCGGCTTCAAAAAAGTTGAAAATTTACATGAAAAGATTTCGGCTTCAAAAAAGTTGAAAATTTTCATGAAAAGATTTCAGCTTCAAAAAAGTTGAAAATTTTCATGACACCATTATGGCTTTAAAAAAGGTAAGAATTTTCATCAACTATTTCGGCTTCAAAAAAGTCGAAGTATTTCATGAAAAGATTTCTGCTTCAAAAAAGTTGAAAATTTTCATTAAAAGATTTCGGCTTCAAAAAGGTTGAAAACTTTCATGAACTATTTCGACTTCAAAAAAGTCGAAGATTTTCATGAAAAGATTTCTGCTTCAAAAAAGTTGAAAATTTTCATTAAAAGATTTCGGCTTCAAAAAAGTTGAAAATTTTTATCAAGTATTTCGGCTTCAAAGAAGTTGAAGATTTTCATGAAAAGATTTCTGCTTCAAAAAAGTTGAAAATTTTCGTGACAGGATTTTAGCTTTGAAAAAGGTAAAAATTTTCATGAAGTATTTCGGCTTCAAAAAGGTTGAAGATTTTCATGAAGTATTTCGGCTGCAAAAAAGTCGAAGATTTTCATGAAAAGATTTCTGCTTCAAAAAAGTTGAACATTTTCATGAAAAGATTTCGGCTTCAAAAAAGTCAAAGATTTTCTTGAAAAGATTTCTGCTTCAAAAAAGTTGAAAATTTTCATGAAAAGATTTCAGCTTCAAAAAAGTCAAAGATTTTCTTGAAAAGATTTCTGCTTCAAAAAAGTTGAAAATTTTCATGACAGGATTTTGGCTTTAAAAAAGGTAAAAATTTTCATGACAAGATTTCGGCTCCAAAAAGTTGAAAATTTTCATGAAAAGATTTCGGCTTCAAAAAAGTTGAAAATTTTCATGAAAAGATTTCGGCTTCAAAAAAGTTGAAAATTTTCATCAAGTATTTCGGCTTCAAAAAAGTCAAAGTATTTCATGAAAAGATTTCTGCTTCAAAAAAGTTGAAAATTTTTATGAAAAGATTTCGGCTTCAAAAAAGTTGAAAATTTACATGAAAAGATTTCGGCTTCAAAAAAGTTGAAAATTTTCATGAAAAGATTTCAGCTTCAAAAAAGTTGAAAATTTTCATGACAGCATTATGGCTTTAAAAAAGGTAAGAATTTTCATCAAGTATTTCGGCTTCAAAAAAGTCAAAGTATTTCATGAAAAGATTTCTGCTTCAAAAAAGTTGAAAATTTTCATGAAAAGATTTTGGCTTCAAAAAAGTTGAAAGTTTTCATGAAGTATTTCTGCTTTAAAAATGTCAAAGTGACCCGGTTGAGTTTTTATTTTCTACATCTTTGCAATAAATTCATCTCTTCATTCAGTATTCAAGGTATTCCTCAATTAACTTGTTTTTGATCATCATACATCCTTATTTTATTTTTTCCTTTCTTACTTTTTGAATAAAAAATATTTTTGTATCATTACCCTTCTAATGCACAACATGGGTCAAAAATGAATCCACTTTCTATGTTATTTCATGTATGGCTGAGTGTTTCTATGATATATCTTTGAAATAAATACATTTTATCATTTTCTTTTCCAAGTATGCAGTAAATATCTTGTTTTTGTTAAGCACAAATCATCATTTGTATTTTTCCTTTCTTACTTTATGAACGAGCACAGCTTTTGTATTTCTACATCAAGTCAGAAACGACCCCAGAAACGACCCACATGCATTTACTATAGCATTTGCTGTGAAACGTGGTTGTTTCAGACATTTCACAGCTCAGCACAGCTCCCTTGGAACATCTAATACATGTAAGTATTGTTTTTAAATTGTTCTAACATCACTTTAGAAAATATTTGATGACAATTGTGAAAGATAACTGTACATAACATTTGATTAGGTTTAGGTTACCTTGAGAGTGAGTACATTACTTGTCAGAAAGTTACAAGTAATTACTATTAGCTAGCTAGCTGTTGACACTTCTATTTTAGTTAGCTAATTCTATTGTAGTTAGCTAACTATTATGTAGATTGCTAGGCTACTTAGCAAAGTACTTACCTAAGCTACTTAGCCAAGTCACCAAAATAAAACTCTATGTATGTGTATGTATATTGATGTGCATCTGAAAATTTTATTGTGCTTTTGATTTTCTTTATCCAGAGTATGGCTGGTCCCAGATTTACTACTGAGATGGTTGTAGCGATGCTGCAGGAAGAACCAGATGAGGAGGCAATTTGTCTTGATTCAGAGTCTGAAATTTCTGATGATGATGACCCAGAATATTTGCCAGAGGGTCAAGCTGGAGTTGTGGGTGTGTCTGGGAATCCATGAAGAAGACTCCTCTGATGATACAGAAGACTCATCTGATGAGTCCTCTGAAGAGGAAACTCAGACCCAGTCCAATAGATTGAGTAAAAACGGATCTTACTGGAATGAGAATCCCCCCATTCATGGCAGAACAAGAAGCCATAACATTCTGAGGAGCTGCCCAGGACCTACACCTGGATCACCAGCTGTTTCACCAAAAGATGCCTGGGATATGTTCATGAGTGACAACATCATTGAGGAGGTTCTAATATGTACCAACTTAGAGGGACGAAGAACAGCCACAGCAAAAGGGAAAGAGTGGAGAAGCATTGATAAAGAAGAATTGATGGCCTTCATCAATTCTTGCAGGGGGGGGAGAAGAGCTGGGATGTGGCCTTGCAGGAGCTGTTTGTGGATCCGCTGCAAAATCCAATTTACAAGGCCACCATGGGGCTTAGGAGATATGAAGATATCCGCCGCGTCATACGGTTTGACGACAAGAGGACCAGGGCTCTGCGGCTGGAAACACACCACATGGCGACATTTAGGTACGTGTGGGACTGTTTCCTGGACAACTGCAGAAGAAAGTTCATCCCCAGTGACTGTGTCACCATAGATGAGCAGCTTGTGCCATTCCGAGGCAGGTGCAAGTTACGGCAACACATGCCCAGCAAGCCTGCAAAATATGGGATAAAAATCTTCTGGATGTGCGACGCAAGGGTACCTTATGCAATAGATGGAATTGTCTATACCGGGAGACAGCCAGGTTCAGAGGAACCTTGGAGAGAATGTCGTCCAGCAATTGTGCAGTGGAATCAGACAGACAGGTGAATGTAAAGTACAATAGAGAAACTAATGTATTAAGTTTTAGCACAATACCTACATACTTTTTCCCAATCTTTAATAATGTGTATTTTATTTTTTTATTTGATTTCTCTGTAAGCAAAATAGTAAAACAGAATAAAATGCAATGCAATGCAACAGATTATGGCGTTAGAGTTTAAAGAATTCCATGTCGAGTAAATTTACAATCTTTTCCCCCTCTCATAGGTCGCAACATCACAATTAGCAACTTCTTCACCAGTGTCCCGCTGGCTGAGAAGCTCCTCGAGAAGAACCTGACCATTGTTGGGACTCTTTGCCAGAACAAATCGGACATACCACCTATCATGAAGCCATCCAAATCACGGGAGATTCATAGCTCAGAATTCGGATTCAATGGCAACATGACCATGGTGAGCTATGTGCAGAAGAAGGGAAAAGCTGTTGTCCTCCTGAGCACTATGCATGATGACAAAGCAGTGGATGACAGCAGTCAGAAGAAGAAACAATGGGAAGATGTGGGTTTAAAAAACAAAACACAGCCACCACCCAGCCACAAGAGGACATCAGACAGGAGGGCCAAAGGAAGAGGAAGAGGTGCACGATCTGCCCAGTTACCAAAGACAGAAAAGTCAGCAGCTAGTGTTCCCAGTGCACCAGGCCTGTGTGCAAGGAGCACAAACTCTTAGTGATCATTTGTGAGGCATGTCAAAATTGAGAAGGCAATTTGTGCTCTAGTGATGTGTTCAGTTGTATTTCATTTTGTTTGGTCACATTCACCAGTTTACAGTTGTTAAATTACAGATACAGTTCAGTTCAACAGCCGTGTTATCTGTTATCAGAGGTATGTGTATGTGTGACAAAATGACAAATAAACATGTTGCAAATATGAAATACATAAGTGTTTGGCTCCACCCACTGCTAAAGTAATTACTTGAAACAAATTATTATTATAGTATTAATTCATTTAATTTTAAATCACACTTGGATGTATGGGTCATTTTTGACCCATGTGTGTAAACTTGATGTAGTAATAAAAAAAGCTATTTTTGTTCATAAAGCATGAAAGTAAAAATGGAAATAGTGATTGGTGGTAATCAAAAACAAGATATTTAAAGAATACTTGGAATATTCAATCATAAAATAAATTGATTTCAAAAGATAGAACAAAGAAAAACTCAGCCAGCATGAAGAAAGTCGAAGATTTTCATGAAAATTTTCAACTTTTTTGAAGCCGAAATACTTCATGAAAATCTTTGACTTTTTTGAAGCCGAAATCTTTTCATGAAAGTTTTCAACTTTTTTAAAGCCGAAATCTTTTCATGAAAATTTTGAACTTTTTTGAAGCAGAAATCTTTTCATCAAAATTATCAACTTTTTTGAAAATGAAACCTTTTCATCAAAATTTTTGACTTTTTTGAAGCCGAAATCTTTTCATGTAAATTTTTAACTTTTTTGAAACCGAAATACTTCATGAAAATTTTCAACTTTTTTGAAGCTGAAATTTTTTCATGAAAATGTTCAACTTTTTTGAAGCAGAAATCGTTTCATGAAGATCTTCAACTTTTTTGAAGCAAAAATCTTTTCATCAAAATTTTCAAATTTTTTGAAGCTGAAATACTTCATGAAAATGTTCAACTTTTTTGAAGCCGAAATCTTTTCATGAAAATTTTTAACTTTGTTGAAGCAGAAATCTTTTCATGAAAATTTTCAACTTTGTTGAAGCAGAAATCTTTTCATGAAAATTTTAAAGCAGAAATCTTTTCATGAAAATTTTCAACTTTTTTGAAGCTGAAATCTTTTCATGTAAATTTTCAACTTTTTTGAAACCAAAATACTTCATGAAAATTTTTGACTTTTTTGAAGCCAAAATCTTTTCATGAAAATCTTCGACTTTTTTGAAGCAGAAATCTTTTTATGAAAATTTTCAACTTTTTTGAAGCAGAAATCTTTTCATGAAAAGTTTAAAGCAGAAATCTTTTCATGAAAATTTTCAACTTTTTTGAAGCTGAAATCTTTTCATGTAAATTTTCAACTTTTTTGAAACCAAAATACTTCATGAAAATTTTTGACTTTTTTGAAGCCGAAATCTTTTCATGAAAATCTTCGACTTTTTTGAAGCAGAAATCTTTTTATGAAAATTTTCAACTTTTATGAAGCAGAAATCTTTTCATGAAAATTTTCAACTTTTTTAAAGCCAAAATCCTGTAATGAAAAATTTCAATTTTGTTGAAGCAGAAATCTTTTCATGAAAATTTTCAACTTTTTTAAAGCCAAAATCCTATAATGAAAAATTTCAATTTTGTTGAAGCAGAAATCTTTTCATGAAAATTTTCAACTTTGTTGAAGCAGAAATCTTTTCATGAAAATTTTAAAGCAGAAATCTTTTCATGAAAATTTTCAACTTTTTTGAAGCCGAAATCTTTTCATGTAAATTTTCAACTTTTTTGAAACAAAAATACTTCATGAAAATTTTTGACTTTTTTGAAGCCGAAATCTTTTCATGAAAATCTTCGACTTTTTTGAAGCAGAAATCTTTTTATGAAAATTTTCAACTTTTTTGAAGCAGAAATCTTTTCATGAAAATTTTCAACTTTTTTAAAGCCAAAATCCTGTAATGAAAAATTTCAATTTTGTTGAAGCTGAAATCTTTTCATGGAAATTTTCAACTTTTTTGAAGCCAAAATCTTGTCATGAAAATTTTCAACTTTTTTGAAGCAGAAATCTTTTCATAAAAATTATCAACTTTTTTGAAAATGAAACCTTTTCATCAAAATTTTCAACTTTTTTGAAGCCGAAATCTTTTCATGTAAATTTTTAACTTTTTTGAAACCGAAATACTTCATGAAAATTTTCAACTTTTTTGAAGCAAAAATCTTTTCATGAAAATCTTCAACTTTTTTGAAGCAGAAATACTTCATGGAAATGTTCAACTTTTTTGAAGCCGAAATCTTTTCATGAAAATTTTGAACTTTTTTGAAAGCAGAAATCTTTTCATGAAAATTTTCAACTTTTTTGAAGCATAAATCTTTTCATCAAAATTTTAGACTTTTTTGAAGTCGAAAAAATTCATGGACATGTTCAACTTTTTTGAAGTCTAAATCTTTTCATGAAAATTTTCAACTTTTTTGATGCCGAAATAGTTCATGAAAATTTTCAACTTTTTTGAAGCAAAAATCTTTTCATGAAAATTTTGAACTTTTTTGAAGCAGAAATCTTTTCATCAAAATTTTCAAATTTTTTGAAGGCTAAATCTTTTCATGAAAATTTTTAACTTTGTTGAAGCAGAAATCTTTTCATGAAAATTTTCATGCAGAAATCTTTTCATGAAAATCTTCAACTTTTTTGAAGCAGAAATCTTTTTATGAAAATTTTCAACTTTTTTGTAGCCGAAATCTTTTCATGAAAATCTTCGACTTTTTTGAAGCAGAAATCTTTTCATGAAAATTTTCATGCAGAAATCTTTTCATGAAAATCTTCGACTTTTTTGAAGCCTAAATCTTTTCATGAAAATTTTCAACTTTTCTGAAGCAGAAATCTTTTTATGAAAATTTTCAACTTTTTTAAATCCGAAATCTTTTCATGAAAATCTTTGACTTTTTTAATGCAGAAATACTTTTATGAAAATTTTCAAGCAGAAATCTTTTCATGAAAATTTTCAATTTTTTTAAATCTGAAATCTTTTCATGAATCTTTTCATGAAAATTTTGAAGCAGAAATCTTTTCATGAAAATTTTCAACTTTTTTGAAGCCGAAATCTTTTCATGAAAGTTTTCAACTTTTTGAAGCAAAAATACTTCATGAAAATTTTCAACTTTTTGAAGCAAAAATACTTCATGAAAATTTTCAACTTTTTAAAAAGCTTGAAATTTTCAACTTTTTTGAAACAGAAATCTTTTCATGTAAATTTTGAACTTTTTTGAAAATGAAATCTTTTCATGAAAATTTTCAACTTTTTTGAAGTCGAAATACTTCATGAAAGTTTTCAACTTTTTCAAAGCTGAAATACTTCATGAAAGTTTTCAACTTTTTTAAAGCTGAAATCTTTATATGTAAATTTTCAACTTTATTCAAACTGATATTCTACATTTTCGAACTCAAAGTGTCGTTTCAAAGTAAAAATACTGTTAGAAGGAGTGATTCAGACAAAATTAGATGAAACAGCTGTACTGGTAACAAACAACGATATTAACAGCTTTAGTGATCAAATTTAACGTATCTTGCGAAGCTGAGCTCGAAAGTGACATGAAACATGTTTTTGAGACATAAAGTGACACTTACTGTTCAGACTACATTTTCTAACTCAAAGTGCCGTTTCAAAGTAAAAATACTGTTAGAAGGAGTGATTCAGACAATATTAGATGAAACAGCTGTACTGGTAACAAATGAGCGCAGTTACATGAAATGACATCAAAATCAACATTCCCTGAGCCAGACAACGCTATTAACAGCTTTAGTGATCAAATTGAGCGTATCTTGCGAAGCTGAGCTCGAAAGTGACATGAAACATGTTTTTGAGACATAAAGTGACACTTACAGTGAATACCTGTTCTGACTACATTTTTTAACTCAAAGTGTCGTTTCAAAGTAAAAATACTGTTAGAAGGAGTGATTCATCAAAAATAAAATGAAACAGCAGCACTGGTAACAAATGAGCGCAGTTACATGAAATGACATCAAAATCAACATTCCCTGAGACAGACAACGCTATTAACAGCTTTAGTGATCAAATTGAGCGTATCTTGCGAAGCTGAGCTCGAAAGTGACATGAAACATGTTTTTGAGACATAAAGTGACACTTACAGTGAATACCTGTTCTGACTACATTTTCTAACTCAAAGTGTCGTTTCAAAGTAAAAATACTGTTAGAAGGAGTGATTCAGACAAAATTAGATGAAACAGCAGCACTGGTAACAAACAACGATATTAACAGCTTTAGTGATCAAATTGAGCGTATCTTGCGAAGCTGAGATCGAAAGTGACATGAAACAAGTTTTTGAGACATAAAGTGAAACTTACTGTTCAGACTACATTTTTAACTCAAAGTGCCGTTTCAAAGTAAAAATACTGTTAGAAGGAGTGATTCAGACAAAATTAGATGAAACAGTTGTACTGGTAACAAATGAGCGCAGTTACATGAAATAACATCAAAATCAACATTCCCTGAGCCAGACAACGCTATGAAAAGCTTTAGTGATCAAATTGAGCGTATCTTGCGAAGTTGTGCTCGAAAGTGACATGAAACATGTTTTGAACAGTAAGTGTCACTTTATGTCTCAAAAACATGTTTCATGTCACTTTCGAGCTCAGCTTCGCAAGATACGCTCAATTTGATCACTAAAGCTGTTAATATCGTTGATTGTTAGCAGTACAGCTGTTTCAACTAATTTTGTCTGAAACACTCCTTCTAACAGTATTTTTACTTTGAAACGACGCTTTGAGTTAGAAAATGTAGTCAGAACAGGTATTCACTGTAAGTGTCACTTTATGTCTCAAAAACATGTTTCATGTCACTTTCGAGCTCAGCTTCGCAAGAAACGCTCAATTTGATCACTAAAGCTGTTAATAGCGTTGTCTGGCTCAGGGAATGTTGATTTTGATGTCATTTCATGTAACTGCGCTCATTTGTTACCACTACAGCTGTTTCATCTAATTTTGTCTGAATCACTCCCTCTAACAGTATTTTTACTTTGAAACGACACTTTGAGTTAGAAAATGTAGTCTGAACAGTAAGTGTCACTTTATGTCTGAAAAACATGTTTCATGTCACTTTCGAGCTCAGCTTCGCAAGATACGCTCAATTTGATCACTAAAGCTGTTAATAGCGTTGTCTGGCTCAGGGAATGTTGATTTTGATGTCATTTCATGTAACTGCGCTCATTTTTTACCACTACAGCTGTTTCATCTAATTTTGCCTGAAAAACTCCTTCTAACAGTATTTTTACTTTGAAACGACACTTTGAGTTAGAAAATGCAGTCTGAACAGTAAGTGTCACTTTTTGTCTGAAAAACATGTTTCATGTCACTTTCGAGCTCAGCTTCGCAAGATACGCTCAATTTGATCACTAAAGCTGTTAATATCGTTGTTTGTTACCAGTACAGCTGTTTCATCTAATTTTGTCTGAATCACTCCCTCTAACAGTATTTTTACTTTGAAACGACACTTTGAGTTAGAAAATGTAGTCTGAACAGTAAGTGTCACTTTATGTCTGAAAAACATGTTTCATGTCACTTTCGAGCTCAGCTTCGCAAGATACGCTCAATTTGATCACTAAAGCTGTTAATAGCGTTGTCTGGCTCAGGGAATGTTGATTTTGATGTCATTTCATGTAACTGCGCTCATTTTTTACCACTACAGCTGTTTCATCTAATTTTGCCTGAAAAACTCCTTCTAACAGTATTTTTACTTTGAAACGACACTTTGAGTTAGAAAATGCAGTCTGAACAGTAAGTGTCACTTTTTGTCTGAAAAACATGTTTCATGTCACTTTCGAGCTCAGCTTCGCAAGATACGCTCAATTTGATCACTAAAGCTGTTAATAGCGTTGTCTGGCTCAGGGAATGATGATTTTGATGTCATTTCATGTAACTGCGCTCATTTGTTACCAGTACAGCTGTTTCATCTAATTTTGTCTGAATCACTCCTTCTAACAGTATTTTTACTTTGAAACGACACTTTGAGTTAGAAAATGCAGTCTGAACAGTAAGTGTCACTTTTTGTCTGAAAAACATGTTTCATGTCACTTTCGAGCTCAGCTTCGCAAGATACGCTCAATTTGATCACTAAAGTTGTTAATAGCGTTGTCTGGCTCAGGGAATGATGATTTTGATGTCATTTCATGTAACTGCGCTCATTTGTTACCAGTACAGCTGTTTCATCTAATTTTGTCTGAATCACTCCTTCTAACAGTATTTTTACTTTGAAACGACACTTTGAGTTAGAAAATGTAGAATATCAGTTTGAATAAAGTCGAAAATTTTCATGAATAGATTTCTGCTTCAAAAAAGTATAAATTTTTCATGACAGGATTTTGGCTTTAAAAAAGGTAAAAATTTTCATGAAAAGATTTCGGCTTCAAAAAAGTTGAAAATTTTCATGAAAAGATTTACACTTCAAAAAAGTTGAAAATGTTCATGAATTTTTTCGACTTCAAAAAAGTCTAAGATTTTCATGAAAAGATTTCTGCTTCAAAAACTTGAAAATTTTCATGAAAAGATTTCGGCTTCAAAAAAGTTGAAAATTTTCATGAAAAGATTTACACTTCAAAAAAGTTGAAAATGTTCATGAATTTTTTCGACTTCAAAAAAGTCTAAGATTTTCATGAAAAGATTTCTGCTTCAAAAACTTGAAAATTTTCATGAAAAGATTTCGGCTTCAAAAAAGTTGAAAATTTTCATGAAAAGATTTACACTTCAAAAAAGTTGAAAATGTTCATGAATTTTTTCGACTTCAAAAAAGTCTAAGATTTTCATGAAAAGATTTCTGCTTCAAAAACTTGAAAATTTTCATGAAAAGATTTCGGCTTCAAAAAAGTTGAAAATTTTCATGAAAAGATTTACACTTCAAAAAAGTTGAAAATGTTCATGAATTTTTTCGACTTCAAAAAAGTCTAAGATTTTCATGAAAAGATTTCTGCTTCAAAAAAGTTGAAAATTTTCATGAAAAGATTTACACTTCAAAAAAGTTGAAAATGTTCATGAATTTTTTCGACTTCAAAAAAGTCTAAGATTTTCATGAAAAGATTTCTGCTTCAAAAACTTGAAAATTTTCATGAAAAGATTTCGGCTTCAAAAAAGTTGAAAATTTTCATGAAAAGATTTACACTTCAAAAAAGTTGAAAATGTTCATGAATTTTTTCGACTTCAAAAAAGTCTAAGATTTTCATGAAAAGATTTCTGCTTCAAAAACTTGAAAATTTTCATGAAAAGATTTCGGCTTCAAAAAAGTTGAAAATTTTCATGAAAAGATTTACACTTCAAAAAAGTTGAAAATGTTCATGAATTTTTTCGACTTCAAAAAAGTCTAAGATTTTCATGAAAAGATTTCTGCTTCAAAAACTTGAAAATTTTCATGAAAAGATTTCGGCTTCAAAAAAGTTGAAAATTTTCATGAAAAGATTTACACTTCAAAAAAGTTGAAAATGTTCATGAATTTTTTCGACTTCAAAAAAGTCTAAGATTTTCATGAAAAGATTTCTGCTTCAAAAACTTGAAAATTTTCATGAAAAGATTTCGGCTTCAAAAAAGTTGAAAATTTTCATGAAAAGATTTACACTTCAAAAAAGTTGAAAATGTTCATGAATTTTTTCGACTTCAAAAAAGTCTAAGATTTTCATGAAAAGATTTCTGCTTCAAAAACTTGAAAATTTTCATGAAAAGATTTCGGCTTCAAAAAAGTTGAAAATTTTCATGAAAAGATTTACACTTCAAAAAAGTTGAAAATGTTCATGAATTTTTTCGACTTCAAAAAAGTCTAAGATTTTCATGAAAAGATTTCTGCTTCAAAAACTTGAAAATTTTCATGAAAAGATTTCGGCTTCAAAAAAGTTGAAAATTTTCATGAAAAGATTTACACTTCAAAAAAGTTGAAAATGTTCATGAATTTTTTCGACTTCAAAAAAGTCTAAGATTTTCATGAAAAGATTTCTGCTTCAAAAACTTGAAAATTTTCATGAAAAGATTTCGGCTTCAAAAAAGTTGAAAATTTTCATGAAAAGATTTACACTTCAAAAAAGTTGAAAATGTTCATGAATTTTTTCGACTTCAAAAAAGTCTAAGATTTTCATGAAAAGATTTCTGCTTCAAAAACTTGAAAATTTTCATGAAAAGATTTCTGCTTCAAAAAAGTTGAAAATTTTCATGAAAAGATTTACACTTCAAAAAAGTTGAAAATGTTCATGAATTTTTTCGACTTCAAAAAAGTCTAAGATTTTCATGAAAAGATTTCTGCTTCAAAAACTTGAAAATTTTCATGAAAAGATTTCGGCTTCAAAAAAGTTGAAAATTTTCATGAAAAGATTTACACTTCAAAAAAGTTGAAAATGTTCATGAATTTTTTCGACTTCAAAAAAGTCTAAGATTTTCATGAAAAGATTTCTGCTTCAAAAACTTGAAAATTTTCATGAAAAGATTTCGGCTTCAAAAAAGTTGAAAATTTTCATGAAATGATTTACACTTCAAAAAAGTTGAAAATGTTCATGAATTTTTTCGACTTCAAAAAAGTCTAAGATTTTCATGAAAAGATTTCTGCTTCAAAAACTTGAAAATTTTCATGAAAAGATTTCGGCTTCAAAAAAGTTGAAAATTTTCATGAAAAGATTTACACTTCAAAAAAGTTGAAAATGTTCATGAATTTTTTCGACTTCAAAAAAGTCTAAGATTTTCATGAAAAGATTTCTGCTTCAAAAACTTGAAAATTTTCATGAAAAGATTTCGGCTTCAAAAAAGTTGAAAATTTTCATGAAAAGATTTACACTTCAAAAAAGTTGAAAATGTTCATGAATTTTTTCGACTTCAAAAAAGTCTAAGATTTTCAGGAAAAGATTTCTGCTTCAAAAACTTGAAAATTTTCATGAAAAGATTTCGGCTTCAAAAAAGTTGAAAATTTTCATGAAAAGATTTACACTTCAAAAAAGTTGAAAATGTTCATGAATTTTTTCGACTTCAAAAAAGTCTAAGATTTTCATGAAAAGATTTCTGCTTCAAAAACTTGAAAATTTTCATGAAAAGATTTCGGCTTCAAAAAAGTTGAAAATTTTCATGAAAAGATTTACACTTCAAAAAAGTTGAAAATGTTCATGAATTTTTTCGACTTCAAAAAAGTCTAAGATTTTCATGAAAAGATTTCTGCTTCAAAAACTTGAAAATTTTCATGAAAAGATTTCGGCTTCAAAAAAGTTGAAAATTTTCATGAAAAGATTTACACTTCAAAAAAGTTGAAAATGTTCATGAATTTTTTCGACTTCAAAAAAGTCTAAGATTTTCATGAAACGATTTCTGCTTCAAAAACTTGAAAATTTTCATGAGAAGATTTCGGCTTCAAAAAAGTGGAAAATTTTCATGAAAAGATTTACACTTCAAAAAAGTTGAAAATGTTCATGAATTTTTTCGACTTAAAAAAAGTCGAACATTTTCATGAATAGATTTCGGCTTCAAAAATGTTGAAAATTTTCATGAACTATTTCGGCATCAAAAAATTGAAAATTTACATTAAAAGATTTCGGCTTCAAAAAAGTCAAAAATTTTCATGAAGTATTTCGGCTTCAAAAAAGTCAAAGATTTTCATGAAAAGATTTCTGCTTCAGAAAAGTCGAACATTTTCATGAAGTATTTCGGCTTCAAAAAGGTTGAAAATTTACATTAAAAGATTTGGGCTTCAAAAAAGTCAACGATTTTCATGAAAAGATTTAGACTTCAAAAAAGATGAAAATGTTCATGAATTTTTTCGAATTCAAAAAAGTCTAAGATTTTCATGAAAAGATTTCTGCTTCAAAAACTTGAAAATTTTCATGAAAAGATTTCGGCTTCAAAAAAGTTGAAAATTTTCATGAAAAGATTTACACTTCAAAAAAGTTGAAAATGTTCATGAATTTTTTCGACTTCAAAAAAGTCTAAGATTTTCATGAAACGATTTCTGCTTCAAAAACTTGAAAATTTTCATGAGAAGATTTCGGCTTCAAAAAAGTGGAAAATTTTCATGAAAAGATTTACACTTCAAAAAAGTTGAAAATGTTCATGAATTTTTTCGACTTAAAAAAAGTCGAACATTTTCATGAATAGATTTCGGCTTCAAAAATGTTGAAAATTTTCATGAACTATTTCGGCATCAAAAAATTGAAAATTTACATTAAAAGATTTCGGCTTCAAAAAAGTCAAAAATTTTCATGAAGTATTTCGGCTTCAAAAAAGTCAAAGATTTTCATGAAAAGATTTCTGCTTCAGAAAAGTCGAACATTTTCATGAAGTATTTCGGCTTCAAAAAGGTTGAAAATTTACATTAAAAGATTTGGGCTTCAAAAAAGTCAACGATTTTCATGAAAAGATTTAGACTTCAAAAAAGATGAAAATGTTCATGAATTTTTTCGAATTCAAAAAAGTCTAAGATTTTCATGAAAAGATTTCTGCTTCAAAAACTTGAAAATTTTCATGAAAAGATTTCGGCTTCAAAAAAGTTGAAAATTTTCATGAAAAGATTTACACTTCAAAAAAGTTGAAAATGTTCATGAATTTTTTCGACTTCAAAAAAGTCTAAGATTTTCATGAAAAGATTTCTGCTTCAAAAACTTGAAAATTTTCATGAAAAGATTTCGGCTTCAAAAAAGTTGAAAATTTTCATGAAAAGATTTACACTTCAAAAAAGTTGAAAATGTTCATGAATTTTTTCGACTTCAAAAAAGTCTAAGATTTTCATGAAACGATTTCTGCTTCAAAAACTTGAAAATTTTCATGAGAAGATTTCGGCTTCAAAAAAGTGGAAAATTTTCATGAAAAGATTTACACTTCAAAAAAGTTGAAAATGTTCATGAATTTTTTCGACTTAAAAAAAGTCGAACATTTTCATGAATAGATTTCGGCTTCAAAAATGTTGAAAATTTTCATGAACTATTTCGGCATCAAAAAATTGAAAATTTACATTAAAAGATTTCGGCTTCAAAAAAGTCAAAAATTTTCATGAAGTATTTCGGCTTCAAAAAAGTCAAAGATTTTCATGAAAAGATTTCTGCTTCAGAAAAGTCGAACATTTTCATGAAGTATTTCGGCTTCAAAAAGGTTGAAAATTTACATTAAAAGATTTGGGCTTCAAAAAAGTCAACGATTTTCATGAAAAGATTTAGACTTCAAAAAAGATGAAAACTTTCATGACAAGATTTCGGCTCCAAAAAGTTGAAAATTTTCATGAAAAGATTTCGGCTTCAAAAAAGTTGAAAATTTTCATGACACCATTATGGCTTTAAAAAAGGTAAGAATTTTCATCAACTATTTCGGCTTCAAAAAAGTCGAAGTATTTCATGAAAAGATTTCTGCTTCAAAAAAGTTGAAAATTTTCATTAAAAGATTTCGGCTTCAAAAAGGTTGAAAACTTTCATGAACTATTTCGACTTCAAAAAAGTCGAAGATTTTCATGAAAAGATTTCTGCTTCAAAAAAGTTGAAAATTTTCATTAAAAGATTTCGGCTTCAAAAAATTCAAAAACTTTCATGAAGTATTTCGGCTTCAAAAAAGTTGAAAATTTTCATGAAAAGATTTCGGCTTCAAAAAAGTTGAAAATTTTCATCAAGTATTTCGTCTTCAAAGAAGTTGAAGATTTTCATGAAAAGATTTCTGCTTCAAAAAAGTTGAAAATTTTCGTGACAGGATTTTAGCTTTGAAAAAGGTAAAAATTTTCATGAAGTATTTCGGCTTCAAAAAGGTTGAAGATTTTCATGAAGTATTTCGGCTTCAAAAAAGTTGAAGATTTTCATGAAAAGATTTCTGCTTCAAAAAAGTTGAACATTTTCATGAAAAGATTTCGGCTTCAAAAAAGTTTAAAATGTTCATGAAAAGATTTCAGCATCAAAAAAGTTGAAAACTTTAATGAAGTATTTCGGCTTCAAAAATGCTGAAAATTTTCATGAAAAGATTTCTATTTCAAAAAGGTTGAAAATTTTCATGAAAAGATTTCGGCTTCAAAAAGGTTGAAAATTTACATTAAAAGATTTGGGCTTCAAAAAAGTCAACGATTTTCATGAAAAGATTTCGGCTTCAAAAAAGTTGAAAATTTTCATGAAATAATTTCAGCTTCAGAAAAATTGAAAATTTTCATGACAGGATTATGGCTTAAAAAAAGGTAAGAATTTTCATGAAGTATTTCGGCTTCAAAAAAGTTGAAAATTTTCATGAACTATTTCGGCATCAAAAAAGTCAACGATTTTCATGAAAAGATTTCTGCTTCAAAAAAGTTGAAAATTTTCATGAAAAGATTTCGGCATCAAAAAAAGTTGAAAATTTTCATGAAAAGATTTCGGCTTCAAAAAAGTTGAAAATGTTCATGAAAAGATTTCGGCTTCAAAAAGTTTGAAAATTTTCATGAAAAGATTTCGGCTTCAAAAAAGTTGAAAATTTTCATGAAAAGATTTACACTTCAAAAAAGTTGAAAATGTTCATGAATTTTTTCGACTTCAAAAAAGTCTAAGATTTTCATGAAAAGATTTCTGCTTCAAAAACTTGAAAATTTTCATGAAAAGATTTCGGCTTCAAAAAAGTTGAAAATTTTCATGAAAAGATTTACACTTCAAAAAAGTTGAAAATGTTCATGAATTTTTTCGACTTCAAAAAAGTCTAAGATTTTCATGAAAAGATTTCTGCTTCAAAAAAGTTGAAAATTTTCATGAAAAGATTTACACTTCAAAAAAGTTGAAAATGTTCATGAATTTTTTCGACTTCAAAAAAGTCTAAGATTTTCATGAAAAGATTTCTGCTTCAAAAACTTGAAAATTTTCATGAAAAGATTTCGGCTTCAAAAAAGTTGAAAATTTTCATGAAAAGATTTACACTTCAAAAAAGTTGAAAATGTTCATGAATTTTTTCGACTTCAAAAAAGTCTAAGATTTTCATGAAAAGATTTCTGCTTCAAAAACTTGAAAATTTTCATGAAAAGATTTCGGCTTCAAAAAAGTTGAAAATTTTCATGAAAAGATTTACACTTCAAAAAAGTTGAAAATGTTCATGAATTTTTTCGACTTCAAAAAAGTCTAAGATTTTCATGAAAAGATTTCTGCTTCAAAAACTTGAAAATTTTCATGAAAAGATTTCGGCTTCAAAAAAGTTGAAAATTTTCATGAAAAGATTTACACTTCAAAAAAGTTGAAAATGTTCATGAATTTTTTCGACTTCAAAAAAGTCTAAGATTTTCATGAAAAGATTTCTGCTTCAAAAACTTGAAAATTTTCATGAAAAGATTTCGGCTTCAAAAAAGTTGAAAATTTTCATGAAAAGATTTACACTTCAAAAAAGTTGAAAATGTTCATGAATTTTTTCGACTTCAAAAAAGTCTAAGATTTTCATGAAAAGATTTCTGCTTCAAAAACTTGAAAATTTTCATGAAAAGATTTCGGCTTCAAAAAAGTTGAAAATTTTCATGAAAAGATTTACACTTCAAAAAAGTTGAAAATGTTCATGAATTTTTTCGACTTCAAAAAAGTCTAAGATTTTCATGAAAAGATTTCTGCTTCAAAAACTTGAAAATTTTCATGAAAAGATTTCGGCTTCAAAAAAGTTGAAAATTTTCATGAAAAGATTTACACTTCAAAAAAGTTGAAAATGTTCATGAATTTTTTCGACTTCAAAAAAGTCTAAGATTTTCATGAAAAGATTTCTGCTTCAAAAACTTGAAAATTTTCATGAAAAGATTTCGGCTTCAAAAAAGTTGAAAATTTTCATGAAAAGATTTACACTTCAAAAAAGTTGAAAATGTTCATGAATTTTTTCGACTTCAAAAAAGTCTAAGATTTTCATGAAAAGATTTCTGCTTCAAAAACTTGAAAATTTTCATGAAAAGATTTCTGCTTCAAAAAAGTTGAAAATTTTCATGAAAAGATTTACACTTCAAAAAAGTTGAAAATGTTCATGAATTTTTTCGACTTCAAAAAAGTCTAAGATTTTCATGAAAAGATTTCTGCTTCAAAAACTTGAAAATTTTCATGAAAAGATTTCGGCTTCAAAAAAGTTGAAAATTTTCATGAAAAGATTTACACTTCAAAAAAGTTGAAAATGTTCATGAATTTTTTCGACTTCAAAAAAGTCTAAGATTTTCATGAAAAGATTTCTGCTTCAAAAACTTGAAAATTTTCATGAAAAGATTTCGGCTTCAAAAAAGTTGAAAATTTTCATGAAATGATTTACACTTCAAAAAAGTTGAAAATGTTCATGAATTTTTTCGACTTCAAAAAAGTCTAAGATTTTCATGAAAAGATTTCTGCTTCAAAAACTTGAAAATTTTCATGAAAAGATTTCGGCTTCAAAAAAGTTGAAAATTTTCATGAAAAGATTTACACTTCAAAAAAGTTGAAAATGTTCATGAATTTTTTCGACTTCAAAAAAGTCTAAGATTTTCATGAAAAGATTTCTGCTTCAAAAACTTGAAAATTTTCATGAAAAGATTTCGGCTTCAAAAAAGTTGAAAATTTTCA
Source organism: Labrus bergylta (assembly GCF_963930695.1). Taxonomy (NCBI): domain Eukaryota; kingdom Metazoa; phylum Chordata; class Actinopteri; order Labriformes; family Labridae; genus Labrus; species Labrus bergylta. The sequence continues at coordinate 29,793,410 of NC_089208.1, read as the reverse complement.
TGAAAAGATTTACACTTCAAAAAAGTTGAAAATGTTCATGAATTTTTTCGACTTCAAAAAAGTCTAAGATTTTCAGGAAAAGATTTCTGCTTCAAAAACTTGAAAATTTTCATGAAAAGATTTCGGCTTCAAAAAAGTTGAAAATTTTCATGAAAAGATTTACACTTCAAAAAAGTTGAAAATGTTCATGAATTTTTTCGACTTCAAAAAAGTCTAAGATTTTCATGAAAAGATTTCTGCTTCAAAAACTTGAAAATTTTCATGAAAAGATTTCGGCTTCAAAAAAGTTGAAAATTTTCATGAAAAGATTTACACTTCAAAAAAGTTGAAAATGTTCATGAATTTTTTCGACTTCAAAAAAGTCTAAGATTTTCATGAAAAGATTTCTGCTTCAAAAACTTGAAAATTTTCATGAAAAGATTTCGGCTTCAAAAAAGTTGAAAATTTTCATGAAAAGATTTACACTTCAAAAAAGTTGAAAATGTTCATGAATTTTTTCGACTTCAAAAAAGTCTAAGATTTTCATGAAACGATTTCTGCTTCAAAAACTTGAAAATTTTCATGAGAAGATTTCGGCTTCAAAAAAGTGGAAAATTTTCATGAAAAGATTTACACTTCAAAAAAGTTGAAAATGTTCATGAATTTTTTCGACTTAAAAAAAGTCGAACATTTTCATGAATAGATTTCGGCTTCAAAAATGTTGAAAATTTTCATGAACTATTTCGGCATCAAAAAATTGAAAATTTACATTAAAAGATTTCGGCTTCAAAAAAGTCAAAAATTTTCATGAAGTATTTCGGCTTCAAAAAAGTCAAAGATTTTCATGAAAAGATTTCTGCTTCAGAAAAGTCGAACATTTTCATGAAGTATTTCGGCTTCAAAAAGGTTGAAAATTTACATTAAAAGATTTGGGCTTCAAAAAAGTCAACGATTTTCATGAAAAGATTTAGACTTCAAAAAAGATGAAAATGTTCATGAATTTTTTCGAATTCAAAAAAGTCTAAGATTTTCATGAAAAGATTTCTGCTTCAAAAACTTGAAAATTTTCATGAAAAGATTTCGGCTTCAAAAAAGTTGAAAATTTTCATGAAAAGATTTACACTTCAAAAAAGTTGAAAATGTTCATGAATTTTTTCGACTTCAAAAAAGTCTAAGATTTTCATGAAAAGATTTCTGCTTCAAAAACTTGAAAATTTTCATGAAAAGATTTCGGCTTCAAAAAAGTTGAAAATTTTCATGAAAAGATTTACACTTCAAAAAAGTTGAAAATGTTCATGAATTTTTTCGACTTCAAAAAAGTCTAAGATTTTCATGAAACGATTTCTGCTTCAAAAACTTGAAAATTTTCATGAGAAGATTTCGGCTTCAAAAAAGTGGAAAATTTTCATGAAAAGATTTACACTTCAAAAAAGTTGAAAATGTTCATGAATTTTTTCGACTTAAAAAAAGTCGAACATTTTCATGAATAGATTTCGGCTTCAAAAATGTTGAAAATTTTCATGAACTATTTCGGCATCAAAAAATTGAAAATTTACATTAAAAGATTTCGGCTTCAAAAAAGTCAAAAATTTTCATGAAGTATTTCGGCTTCAAAAAAGTCAAAGATTTTCATGAAAAGATTTCTGCTTCAGAAAAGTCGAACATTTTCATGAAGTATTTCGGCTTCAAAAAGGTTGAAAATTTACATTAAAAGATTTGGGCTTCAAAAAAGTCAACGATTTTCATGAAAAGATTTAGACTTCAAAAAAGATGAAAACTTTCATGACAAGATTTCGGCTCCAAAAAGTTGAAAATTTTCATGAAAAGATTTCGGCTTCAAAAAAGTTGAAAATTTTCATGACACCATTATGGCTTTAAAAAAGGTAAGAATTTTCATCAACTATTTCGGCTTCAAAAAAGTCGAAGTATTTCATGAAAAGATTTCTGCTTCAAAAAAGTTGAAAATTTTCATTAAAAGATTTCGGCTTCAAAAAGGTTGAAAACTTTCATGAACTATTTCGACTTCAAAAAAGTCGAAGATTTTCATGAAAAGATTTCTGCTTCAAAAAAGTTGAAAATTTTCATTAAAAGATTTCGGCTTCAAAAAATTCAAAAACTTTCATGAAGTATTTCGGCTTCAAAAAAGTTGAAAATTTTCATGAAAAGATTTCGGCTTCAAAAAAGTTGAAAATTTTCATCAAGTATTTCGTCTTCAAAGAAGTTGAAGATTTTCATGAAAAGATTTCTGCTTCAAAAAAGTTGAAAATTTTCGTGACAGGATTTTAGCTTTGAAAAAGGTAAAAATTTTCATGAAGTATTTCGGCTTCAAAAAGGTTGAAGATTTTCATGAAGTATTTCGGCTTCAAAAAAGTTGAAGATTTTCATGAAAAGATTTCTGCTTCAAAAAAGTTGAACATTTTCATGAAAAGATTTCGGCTTCAAAAAAGTTTAAAATGTTCATGAAAAGATTTCAGCATCAAAAAAGTTGAAAACTTTAATGAAGTATTTCGGCTTCAAAAATGCTGAAAATTTTCATGAAAAGATTTCTATTTCAAAAAGGTTGAAAATTTTCATGAAAAGATTTCGGCTTCAAAAAGGTTGAAAATTTACATTAAAAGATTTGGGCTTCAAAAAAGTCAACGATTTTCATGAAAAGATTTCGGCTTCAAAAAAGTTGAAAATTTTCATGAAATAATTTCAGCTTCAGAAAAATTGAAAATTTTCATGACAGGATTATGGCTTAAAAAAAGGTAAGAATTTTCATGAAGTATTTCGGCTTCAAAAAAGTTGAAAATTTTCATGAACTATTTCGGCATCAAAAAAGTCAACGATTTTCATGAAAAGATTTCTGCTTCAAAAAAGTTGAAAATTTTCATGAAAAGATTTCGGCATCAAAAAAAGTTGAAAATTTTCATGAAAAGATTTCGGCTTCAAAAAAGTTGAAAATGTTCATGAAAAGATTTCGGCTTCAAAAAGTTTGAAAATTTTCATGAAAAGATTTCGGCTTCAAAAAAGTTAAACATTTTCATCAAAAGATTTCTGCTTCAGAAAAGTTGAAAATTTTCATGAAAAGATTTCTGCTTCAAAAAAGTTGAAAATTTTCATGAAAAGATTTCGGCTTCAAAAAGTTTGAAAATTTTCATGAAAAGATTTCGGCTTCAAAAAAGTTGAAAATTTTCATGAAGTATTTCGGCTTCAAAAAAGTTGAAAATTTTCATGACAAGATTTCGGCTTCAAAAAAGTTGAAAATTTTCATGAAATAATTTTGGCTTCAAAAAAGTTGAAAATTTTCATGAAAAGATTTCGGCTTCAAAAAAGTTGAAAATTTTCATGAACTATTTCGGCATCAAAAAAGTTGAAAATTTTCATGAAAAGATTTAGACTTCAAAAAAGTTGAACATGTCCATGAATTTTTTCGACTTCAAAAAAGTCTAAAATTTTGATGAAAAGATTTATGCTTCAAAAAAGTTGAAAATTTTCATGAAAAGATTTCGGCTTCAAAAAAGTTGAACATTTTCATGAAAAGATTTCGGCTTCAAAAAAGTTGAAAATTTTCATGACAGGATTTTGGCTTTACAAAAAGTAAAAATTTTCATAAAGTATTTCGGCTTCAAAAAGGTTGAAAACTTTCATGAACTATTTCGACTTCAAAAAAGTCGAAGATTTTCATGAAAAGATTTCTGCTTCAAAAAAGTTGAAAATTTTCATTAAAAGATTTCGGCTTCAAAAAATTCAAAAACTTTCATGAAGTATTTCGGCTTCAAAAAGGTTGAAAATTTACATGAAAAGATTTGGGCTTCAAAAAAGTCAACGATTTTCATGAAAAGATTTCTGCTTCAAAAAAGTTGAAAATTTTCATGAAAAGATTTCGACTTCAAAAAGTTTGAAAATTTTCATGAAAAGATTTCGGCTTCAAAAAAGTGGAAAATGTTCATGAATTTTTTCGACGTCAAAAAATTCTAAGATTTTCATGACAAGATTTCAGCTTCAAAAAAGTCAAAGATTTTCTTGAAAAGATTTCTGCTTCAAAAAATTTGAAAATTTTCATGACAGGATTTTGGCTTTAAAAAAGGTAAAAATTTTCATGACAAGATTTCGGCTCCAAAAAGTTGAAAATTTTCATGAAAAGATTTCTGCTTCAAAAAAGTTGAAAATTTTCATGAAAAGATTTCGGCTTCAAAAAAGTTGAAAATTTACATGAAAAGATTTCGGCTTCAAAAAAGTTGAAAATTTTCATGAAAAGATTTCAGCTTCAAAAAAGTTGAAAATTTTCATGACACCATTATGGCTTTAAAAAAGGTAAGAATTTTCATCAACTATTTCGGCTTCAAAAAAGTCGAAGTATTTCATGAAAAGATTTCTGCTTCAAAAAAGTTGAAAATTTTCATTAAAAGATTTCGGCTTCAAAAAGGTTGAAAACTTTCATGAACTATTTCGACTTCAAAAAAGTCGAAGATTTTCATGAAAAGATTTCTGCTTCAAAAAAGTTGAAAATTTTCATTAAAAGATTTCGGCTTCAAAAAATTCCAAAACTTTCATGAAGTATTTCGGCTTCAAAAAAGTTGAAAATTTTCATGAAAAGATTTCGGCTTCAAAAAAGTTGAAAATTTTTATCAAGTATTTCGGCTTCAAAGAAGTTGAAGATTTTCATGAAAAGATTTCTGCTTCAAAAAAGTTGAAAATTTGTCGTGACAGGATTTTAGCTTTGAAAAAGGTAAAAATTTTCATGAAGTATTTCGGCTTCAAAAAGGTTGAAGATTTTCATGAAGTATTTCGGCTGCAAAAAAGTCGAAGATTTTCATGAAAAGATTTCTGCTTCAAAAAAGTTGAACATTTTCATGAAAAGATTTCGGCTTCAAAAAAGTTTAAAATGTTCATGAAAAGATTTCAGCATCAAAAAAGTTGAAAACTTTAATGAAGTATTTCGGCTTCAAAAATGTTGAAAATTTTCATGAAAAGATTTCTATTTCAAAAAGGTTGAAAATTTTCATGAAAAGATTTCGGCTTCAAAAAAGTTGAAAATTTTCATGAAAAGATTTCAGCTTCAAAAAAGTCAAAGATTTTCTTGAAAAGATTTCTGCTTCAAAAAAGTTGAAAATTTTCATGACAGGATTTTGGCTTTAAAAAAGGTAAAAATTTTCATGACAAGATTTCGGCTCCAAAAAGTTGAAAATTTTCATGAAAAGATTTCGGCTTCAAAAAAGTTGAAAATCTTCATGAAAAGATTTCGGCTTCAAAAAAGTTGAAAATTTTCATCAAGTATTTCGGCTTCAAAAAAGTCAAAGTATTTCATGAAAAGATTTCTGCTTCAAAAAAGTTGAAATTTTTTATGAAAAGATTTCGGCTTCAAAAAAGTTGAAAATTTACATGAAAAGATTTCGGCTTCAAAAAAGTTGAAAATTTTCATGAAAAGATTTCAGCTTCAAAAAAGTTGAAAATTTTCATGACAGCATTATGGCTTTAAAAAAGGTAAGAATTTTCATCAAGTATTTCTGCTTCAAAAAAGTCAAAGTATTTCATGAAAAGATTTCTGCTTCAAAAAAGTTGAAAATTTTCATGAAAAGATTTTGGCTTCAAAAAAGTTGAAAATTTTCATGAAGTATTTCTGCTTTAAAAATGTCAAAGTGACCCGGTTGAGTTTTTATTTTCTACATCTTTGCAATAAATTCATCTCTTCATTCAGTATTCAAGGTATTCCTCAATTAACTTGTTTTTGATCATCATACATCCTTATTTTATTTTTTCCTTTCTTACTTTTTGAATAAAAAACATTTTTGTATCATTACCCTTCTAATGCACAACATGGGTCAAAAATGAATCCACTTTCTATGTTATTTCATGTATGGCTGAGTGTTTCTATGATATATCTTTGAAATAAATACATTTTATCATTTTCTTTTCCAAGTATGCAGTAAATATCTTGTTTTTGTTAAGCACAAATCATCATTTGTATTTTTCCTTTCTTACTTTATGAACGAGCACAGCTTTTGTATTTCTACATCAAGTCAGAAACGACCCCAGAAACGACCCACATGCATTTACTATAGCATTTGCTGTGAAACGTGGTTGTTTCAGACATTTCACAGCTCAGCACAGCTCCCTTGGAACATCTAATACATGTAAGTATTGTTTTTAAATTGTTCTAACATCACTTTAGAAAATATTTGATGACAATTGTGAAAGATAACTGTACATAACATTTGATTAGGTTTAGGTTACCTTGAGAGTGAGTACATTACTTGTCAGAAAGTTACAAGTAATTACTATTAGCTAGCTAGCTGTTGACACTTCTATTTTAGTTAGCTAATTCTATTGTAGTTAGCTAACTATTATGTAGATTGCTAGGCTACTTAGCAAAGTACTTAGCTAAGCTACTTAGCCAAGTCACCAAAATAAAACTCTATGTATGTGTATGTATATTGATGTGCATCTGAAAATTTTATTGTGCTTTTGATTTTCTTTATCCAGAGTATGGCTGGTCCCAGATTTACTACTGAGATGGTTGTAGCGATGCTGCAGGAAGAACCAGATGAGGAGGCAATTTGTCTTGATTCAGAGTCTGAAATTTCTGATGATGATGACCCAGAATATTTGCCAGAGGGTCAAGCTGGAGTTGTGGGTGTGTCTGGGAATCCATGAAGAAGACTCCTCTGATGATACAGAAGACTCATCTGATGAGTCCTCTGAAGAGGAAACTCAGACCCAGTCCAATAGATTGAGTAAAAACGGATCTTACTGGAATGAGAATCCCCCCATTCATGGCAGAACAAGAAGCCATAACATTCTGAGGAGCTGCCCAGGACCTACACCTGGATCACCAGCTGTTTCACCAAAAGATGCCTGGGATATGTTCATGAGTGACAACATCATTGAGGAGGTTCTAATATGTACCAACTTAGAGGGACGAAGAACAGCCACAGCAAAAGGGAAAGAGTGGAGAAGCATTGATAAAGAAGAATTGATGGCCTTCATCAATTCTTGCAGGGGGGGGAGAAGAGCTGGGATGTGGCCTTGCAGGAGCTGTTTGTGGATCCGCTGCAAAATCCAATTTACAAGGCCACCATGGGGCTTAGGAGATATGAAGATATCCGCCGCGTCATACGGTTTGACGACAAGAGGACCAGGGCTCTGCGGCTGGAAACACACCACATGGCGACATTTAGGTACGTGTGGGACTGTTTCCTGGACAACTGCAGAAGAAAGTTCATCCCCAGTGACTGTGTCACCATAGATGAGCAGCTTGTGCCATTCCGAGGCAGGTGCAAGTTACGGCAACACATGCCCAGCAAGCCTGCAAAATATGGGATAAAAATCTTCTGGATGTGCGACGCAAGGGTACCTTATGCAATAGATGGAATTGTCTATACCGGGAGACAGCCAGGTTCAGAGGAACCTTGGAGAGAATGTCGTCCAGCAATTGTGCAGTGGAATCAGACAGACAGGTGAATGTAAAGTACAATAGAGAAACTAATGTATTAAGTTTTAGCACAATACCTACATACTTTTTCCCAATCTTTAATAATGTGTATTTTATTTTTTTATTTGATTTCTCTGTAAGCAAAATAGTAAAACAGAATAAAATGCAATGCAATGCAACAGATTATGGCGTTAGAGTTTAAAGAATTCCATGTCGAGTAAATTTACAATCTTTTCCCCCTCTCATAGGTCGCAACATCACAATTAGCAACTTCTTCACCAGTGTCCCGCTGGCTGAGAAGCTCCTCGAGAAGAACCTGACCATTGTTGGGACTCTTTGCCAGAACAAATCGGACATACCACCTATCATGAAGCCATCCAAATCACGGGAGATTCATAGCTCAGAATTCGGATTCAATGGCAACATGACCATGGTGAGCTATGTGCAGAAGAAGGGAAAAGCTGTTGTCCTCCTGAGCACTATGCATGATGACAAAGCAGTGGATGACAGCAGTCAGAAGAAGAAACAATGGGAAGATGTGGGTTTAAAAAACAAAACACAGCCACCACCCAGCCACAAGAGGACATCAGACAGGAGGGCCAAAGGAAGAGGAAGAGGTGCACGATCTGCCCAGTTACCAAAGACAGAAAAGTCAGCAGCTAGTGTTCCCAGTGCACCAGGCCTGTGTGCAAGGAGCACAAACTCTTAGTGATCATTTGTGAGGCATGTCAAAATTGAGAAGGCAATTTGTGCTCTAGTGATGTGTTCAGTTGTATTTCATTTTGTTTGGTCACATTCACCAGTTTACAGTTGTTAAATTACAGATACAGTTCAGTTCAACAGCCGTGTTATCTGTTATCAGAGGTATGTGTATGTGTGACAAAATGACAAATAAACATGTTGCAAATATGAAATACATAAGTGTTTGGCTCCACTCACTGCTAAAGTAATTACTTGAAACAAATTATTATTATAGTATTAATTCATTTAATTTTAAATCACACTTGGATGTATGGGTCATTTTTGACCCATGTGTGTAAACTTGATGTAGTAATAAAAAAAGCTATTTTTGTTCATAAAGCATGAAAGCAAAAATGGAAATAGTGATTGGTGGTAATCAAAAACAAGATATTTAAAGAATACTTGGAATATTCAATCATAAAATAAATTGATTTCAAAAGATAGAACAAAGAAAAACTCAGCCAGCATGAAGAAAGTCGAAGATTTTCATGAAAATTTTCAACTTTTTTGAAGCCGAAATACTTCATGAAAATCTTTGACTTTTTTGAAGCCGAAATCTTTTCATAAAAGTTTTCAACTTTTTTAAAGCCGAAATCTTTTCATGAAAATTTTGAACTTTTTTGAAGCAGAAATCTTTTCATCAAAATTATCAACTTTTTTGAAAATGAAACCTTTTCATCAAAATTTTTGACTTTTTTGAAGCCGAAATCTTTTCATGTAAATTTTTAACTTTTTTGAAACCGAAATACTTCATGAAAATTTTCAACTTTTTTGAAGCTGAAATTTTTTCATGAAAATGTTCAACTTTTTTGAAGCAGAAATCGTTTCATGAAGATCTTCAACTTTTTTGAAGCAAAAATCTTTTCATCAAAATTTTCAAATTTTTTGAAGCTGAAATACTTCATGAAAATGTTCAACTTTTTTGAAGCCGAAATCTTTTCATGAAAATTTTTAACTTTGTTGAAGCAGAAATCTTTTCATGAAAATTTTCAACTTTGTTGAAGCAGAAATCTTTTCATGAAAATTTTCAACTTTGTTGAAGCCGAAATCTTTTCATGAAAATCTTCAACTTTTTTGAAGCAGAATCACTTTATGAAAATGTTCAACTTTTTTGAAGCCGAACTCTTTTCATGAAAAATTTCAATTTTGTCGAAGCTGAAATCTTTTCATGGAAATTTTCAACTTTTTTGAAGCCAAAATCTTTTCATGAAAATTTTCAACTTTTTTGAAGCAGAAATCTTTTCATAAAAATTATCAACTTTTTTGAAAATGAAACCTTTTCATCAAAATATTCAACTTTTTTGAAGCCGAAATCTTTTCATGTAAATTTTTAACTTTTTTGAAACCGAAATACTTCATGAAAATTTTCAACTTTTTTGAAGCTGAAATTTTTTCATGAAAATGTTCAACTTTTTTGAAGCAGAAATCGTTTCATGAAGATCTTCAACTTTTTTGAAGCAAAAATCTTTTCATCAAAATTTTCAAATTTTTTGAAGCTGAAATACTTCATGAAAATGTTCAACTTTTTTGAAGCCGAAATCTTTTCATGAAAATTTTCAACTTTTTTGAAGGCTAAATCTTTTCATGAAATTTTTCAACTTTGTTGAAGCAGTAATCTTTTCATGAAAATTTTCAACTTTGTTGAAGCAGAAATCTTTTCATGAACATTTTAAAGCAGAAATCTTTTCATGAAAATTTTCAACTTTTTTGAAGCTGAAATCTTTTCATGTAAATTTTCAACTTTTTTGAAACCAAAATACTTCATGAAAATTTTTGACTTTTTTGAAGCCGAAATCTTTTCATGAAAATCTTCGACTTTTTTGAAGCAGAAATCTTTTCATGAAAATTTTCAACTTTTTTGAAGCAGAAATCTTTTCATGAAAATTTTAAAGCAGAAATCTTTTCATGAAAATTTTCAACTTTTTTGAAGCTGAAATCTTTTCATGTAAATTTTCAACTTTTTTGAAGCAGAAATCTTTTCATGAAAATTTTCAACTTTTTTAAAGCCAAAATCCTGTAATGAAAAATTTCAATTTTGTTGAAGCAGAAATCTTTTCATGAAAATTTTCAACTTTTTTAAAGCCAAAATCCTGTAATGAAAAATTTCAATTTTGTTGAAGCAGAAATCTTTTCATGAAAATTTTCAACTTTGTTGAAGCAGAAATCTTTTCATGAAAATTTTAAAGCAGAAATCTTTTCATGAAAATTTTCAACTTTTTTGAAGCCGAAATCTTTTCATGTAAATTTTCAACTTTTTTGAAACCAAAATACTTCATGAAAATTTTCAACTTTTTTGAAGCAAAAATCTTTTCATGAAAATCTTCAACTTTTTTGAAGCAGAAATACTTCATGGAAATGTTCAACTTTTTTGAAGCCGAAATCTTTTCATGAAAATCTTCGACTTTTTTGAAGCAGAAATCTTTTCATGAAAATTTTAAAGCAGAAATCTTTTCATGAAAATTTTCAACTTTTTTGAAGCCGAAATCTTTTCATGAAAATCTTCGACTTTTTTGAAGCAGAAATCTTTTTATGAAAATTTTCAACTTTTTTGAAGCAGAAATCTTTTCATGAAAATTTTCAACTTTTTTAAAGCCAAAATCCTGTAATGAAAAATTTCAATTTTGTTGAAGCTGAAATCTTTTCATGGAAATTTTCAACTTTTTTGAAGCCAAAATCTTGTCATGAAAATTTTCAACTTTTTTGAAGCAGAAATCTTTTCATAAAAATTATCAACTTTTTTGAAAATGAAACCTTTTCATCAAAATTTTCAACTTTTTTGAAGCCGAAATCTTTTCATGTAAATTTTTAACTTTTTTGAAACCGAAATACTTCATGAAAATTTTCAACTTTTTTGAAGCAAAAATCTTTTCATGAAAATCTTCAACTTTTTTGAAGCAGAAATACTTCATGGAAATGTTCAACTTTTTTGAAGCCGAAATCTTTTCATGAAAATTTTGAACTTTTTTGAAGCAGAAATCTTTTCATCAAAATTTTCAAATTTTTTGAAGCTGAAATACTTCATGAAATTTTTTACCTTTTTTAAAGCCAAAATCCTGTCATGAAAATTTTCAACTTTGTTGAAGCCGAAATCTTTTCATGAAAATCTTCAACTTTTTTGAAGCAGAAATACTTTATGAAAATGTTCAACTTTTTTGAAGCCGAAATCTTTTCATGAAAATTTTCAACTTTTTTGAAGGCTAAATCTTTTCATGAAAATTTTTAACTTTGTTGAAGCAGAAATCTTTTCATGAAAATTTTCATGCAGAAATCTTTTCATGAAAATCTTCAACTTTTTTGAAGCAGAAATCTTTTTATGAAAATTTTCAACTTTTTTGTAGCCGAAATCTTTTCATGAAAATCTTCGACTTTTTTGAAGCAGAAATCTTTTCATGAAAATTTTCATGCAGAAATCTTTTCATGAAAATCTTCGACTTTTTTGAAGCCTAAATCTTTTCATGAAAATTTTCAACTTTTTTGAAGCAGAAATCTTTTCATGAAAATTTTCAACTTTTTTAAATCCGAAATCTTTTCATGAAAATCTTTGACTTTTTTAATGCAGAAATACTTTTATGAAAATTTTCAAGCAGAAATCTTTTCATGAAAATTTTCAATTTTTTTAAATCCGAAATCTTTTCATGAATCTTTTCATGAAAATTTTGAAGCAGAAATCTTTTCATGAAAATTTTCAACTTTTTTGAAGCCGAAATCTTTTCATGAAAGTTTTCAACTTTTTGAAGCAAAAATACTTCATGAAAATTTTCAACTTTTTAAAAAGCTTGAAATTTTCAACTTTTTTGAAACAGAAATCTTTTCATGTAAATTTTGAACTTTTTTGAAAATGAAATCTTTTCATGAAAATTTTCAACTTTTTTGAAGTCGAAATACTTCATGAAAGTTTTCAACTTTTTCAAAGCTGAAATACTTCATGAAAGTTTTCAACTTTTTTAAAGCTGAAATCTTTATATGTAAATTTTCAACTTTATTCAAACTGATATTCTACATTTTCGAACTCAAAGTGTCGTTTCAAAGTAAAAATACTGTTAGAAGGAGTGATTCAGACAAAATTAGATGAAACAGCTGTACTGGTAACAAACAACGATATTAACAGCTTTAGTGATCAAATTGAGCGTATCTTGCGAAGCTGAGCTCGAAAGTGACATGAAACATGTTTTTGAGACATAAAGTGACACTTACTGTTCAGACTACATTTTCTAACTCAAAGTGCCGTTTCAAAGTAAAAATACTGTTAGAAGGAGTGATTCAGACAATATTAGATGAAACAGCTGTACTGGTAACAAATGAGCGCAGTTACATGAAATGACATCAAAATCAACATTCCCTGAGCCAGACAACGCTATTAACAGCTTTAGTGATCAAATTGAGCGTATCTTGCGAAGCTGAGCTCGAAAGTGACATGAAACATGTTTTTCAGACATAAAGTGACACTTACAGTGAATACCTGTCCTGACTACATTTTCTAACTCAAAGTGTCGTTTCAAAGTAAAAATACTGTTTAGAAGGAGTGATTCAGACAAAATTAGATGAAACAGCAGCACTGGTAACAAATGAGCGCAGTTACATGAAATGACATCAAAATCAACATTCCCTGAGCCAGACAACGCTATTAACAGCTTTAGTGATCAAATTGAGCGTTTCTTGCGAAGCTGAGCTCGAAAGTGACATGAAACATGTTTTTGAGACATAAAGTGACACTTACAGTGAATACCTGTCCTGACTACATTTTTTAACTCAAAGTGTCGTTTCAAAGTAAAAATACTGTTAGAAGGAGTGATTCATCAAAAATAAAATGAAACAGCAGCACTGGTAACAAATGAGCGCAGTTACATGAAATGACATCAAAATCAACATTCCCTGAGACAGACAACGCTATTAACAGCTTTAGTGATCAAATTGAGCGTATCTTGCGAAGCTGAGCTCGAAAGTGACATGAAACATGTTTTTGAGACATAAAGTGACACTTACAGTGAATACCTGTTCTGACTACATTTTTTAACTCAAAGTGTCGTTTCAAAGTAAAAATACTGTTAGAAGGAGTGATTCATCAAAAATAAAATGAAACAGCAGCACTGGTAACAAATGAGCGCAGTTACATGAAATGACATCAAAATCAACATTCCCTGAGACAGACAACGCTATTAACAGCTTTAGTGATCAAATTGAGCGTATCTTGCGAAGCTGAGCTCGAAAGTGACATGAAACATGTTTTTGAGACATAAAGTGACACTTACAGTGAATACCTGTTCTGACTACATTTTCTAACTCAAAGTGTCGTTTCAAAGTAAAAATACTGTTAGAAGGAGTGATTCAGAAAATTAGATGAAACAGCAGCACTGGTAACAAACAACGATATTAACAGCTTTAGTGATCAAATTGAGCGTATCTTGCGAAGCTGAGCTCGAAAGTGACATGAAACATGTTTTTGAGACATAAAGTGAAACTTACTGTTCAGACTACATTTTTAACTCAAAGTGCCGTTTCAAAGTAAAAATACTGTTAGAAGGAGTGATTCAGACAAAATTAGATGAAACAGTTGTACTGGTAACAAATGAGCGCAGTTACATGAAATAACATCAAAATCAACATTCCCTGAGCCAGACAACGCTATTAAAAGCTTTAGTGATCAAATTGAGCGTATCTTGCGAAGTTGTGCTCGAAAGTGACATGAAACATGTTTTGAACAGTAAGTGTCACTTTATGTCTCAAAAACATGTTTCATGTCACTTTCGAGCTCAGCTTCGCAAGATACGCTCAATTTGATCACTAAAGCTGTTAATATCGTTGATTGTTAGCAGTACAGCTGTTTCAACTAATTTTGTCTGAAACACTCCTTCTAACAGTATTTTTACTTTGAAACGACGCTTTGAGTTAGAAAATGTAGTCAGAACAGGTATTCACTGTAAGTGTCACTTTATGTCTCAAAAACATGTTTCATGTCACTTTCGAGCTCAGCTTCGCAAGATACGCTCAATTTGATCACTAAAGCTGTTAATAGCGTTGTCTGGCTCAGGGAATGTTGATTTTGATGTCATTTCATGTAACTGCGCTCATTTGTTACCACTACAGCTGTTTCATCTAATTTTGTCTGAATCACTCCCTCTAACAGTATTTTTACTTTGAAACGACACTTTGAGTTAGAAAATGTAGTCTGAACAGTAAGTGTCACTTTATGTCTGAAAAACATGTTTCATGTCACTTTCGAGCTCAGCTTCGCAAGATACGCTCAATTTGATCACTAAAGCTGTTAATAGCGTTGTCTGGCTCAGGGAATGTTGATTTTGATGTCATTTCATGTAACTGCGCTCATTTTTTACCACTACAGCTGTTTCATCTAATTTTGCCTGAAAAACTCCTTCTAACAGTAGTTTTACTTTGAAACGACACTTTGAGTTAGAAAATGCAGTCTGAACAGTAAGTGTCACTTTTTGTCTGAAAAACATGTTTCATGTCACTTTCGAGCTCAGCTTCGCAAGATACGCTCAATTTGATCACTAAAGCTGTTAATATCGTTGTTTGTTACCAGTACAGCTGTTTCATCTAATTTTGTCTGAATCACTCCCTCTAACAGTATTTTTACTTTGAAACGACACTTTGAGTTAGAAAATGTAGTCTGAACAGTAAGTGTCACTTTATGTCTGAAAAACATGTTTCATGTCACTTTCGAGCTCAGCTTCGCAAGATACGCTCAATTTGATCACTAAAGCTGTTAATAGCGTTGTCTGGCTCAGGGAATGTTGATTTTGATGTCATTTCATGTAACTGCGCTCATTTTTTACCACTACAGCTGTTTCATCTAATTTTGCCTGAAAAACTCCTTCTAACAGTATTTTTACTTTGAAACGACACTTTGAGTTAGAAAATGCAGTCTGAACAGTAAGTGTCACTTTTTGTCTGAAAAACATGTTTCATGTCACTTTCGAGCTCAGCTTCGCAAGATACGCTCAATTTGATCACTAAAGCTGTTAATAGCGTTGTCTGGCTCAGGGAATGATGATTTTGATGTCATTTCATGTAACTGCGCTCATTTGTTACCAGTACAGCTGTTTCATCTAATTTTGTCTGAATCACTCCTTCTAACAGTATTTTTACTTTGAAACGACACTTTGAGTTAGAAAATGCAGTCTGAACAGTAAGTGTCACTTTTTGTCTGAAAAACATGTTTCATGTCACTTTCGAGCTCAGCTTCGCAAGATACGCTCAATTTGATCACTAAAGTTGTTAATAGCGTTGTCTGGCTCAGGGAATGATGATTTTGATGTCATTTCATGTAACTGCGCTCATTTGTTACCAGTACAGCTGTTTCATCTAATTTTGTCTGAATCACTCCTTCTAACAGTATTTTTACTTTGAAACGACACTTTGAGTTAGAAAATGTAGAATATCAGTTTGAATAAAGTCGAAAATTTTCATGAATAGATTTCTGCTTCAAAAAAGTATAAATTTTTCATGACAGGATTTTGGCTTTAAAAAAGGTAAAAATTTTCATGAAAAGATTTCGGCTTCAAAAAAGTTGAAAATTTTCATGAAAAGATTTACACTTCAAAAAAGTTGAAAATGTTCATGAATTTTTTCGACTTCAAAAAAGTCTAAGATTTTCATGAAAAGATTTCTGCTTCAAAAACTTGAAAATTTTCATGAAAAGATTTCGGCTTCAAAAAAGTTGAAAATTTTCATGAAAAGATTTACACTTCAAAAAAGTAGAAAATGTTCATGAATTTTTTCGACTTCAAAAAAGTCTAAGATTTTCATGAAAAGATTTCTGCTTCAAAAACTTGAAAATTTTCATGAAAAGATTTCGGCTTCAAAAAAGTTGAAAATTTTCATGAAATGATTTACACTTCAAAAAAGTTGAAAATGTTCATGAATTTTTTCGACTTCAAAAAAGTCTAAGATTTTCATGAAAAGATTTCTGCTTCAAAAACTTGAAAATTTTCATGAAGAGATTTCGGCTTCAAAAAAGTTGAAAATTTTCATGAAAAGATTTACACTTCAAAAAAGTTGAAAATGTTCATGAATTTTTTCGACTTCAAAAAAGTCTAAGATTTTCATGAAAAGATTTCTGCTTCAAAAACTTGAAAATTTTCATGAAAAGATTTCGGCTTCAAAAAAGTTGAAAATTTTCATGAAAAGATTTACACTTCAAAAAAGTTGAAAATGTTCATGAATTTTTTCGACTTCAAAAAAGTCTAAGATTTTCATGAAAAGATTTCTGCTTCAAAAACTTGAAAATTTTCATGAAAAGATTTCGGCTTCAAAAAAGTTGAAAATTTTCATGAAAAGATTTACACTTCAAAAAAGTTGAAAATGTTCATGAATTTTTTCGACTTCAAAAAAGTCTAAGATTTTCATGAAAAGATTTCTGCTTCAAAAACTTGAAAATTTTCATGAAAAGATTTCGGCTTCAAAAAAGTTGAAAATTTTCATGAAAAGATTTACACTTCAAAAAAGTTGAAAATGTTCATGAATTTTTTCGACTTCAAAAAAGTCTAAGATTTTCATGAAAAGATTTCTGCTTCAAAAACTTGAAAATTTTCATGAAAAGATTTCGGCTTCAAAAAAGTTGAAAATTTTCATGAAAAGATTTACACTTCAAAAAAGTTGAAAATGTTCATGAATTTTTTCGACTTCAAAAAAGTCTAAGATTTTCATGAAAAGATTTCTGCTTCAAAAACTTGAAAATTTTCATGAAAAGATTTCGGCTTCAAAAAAGTTGAAAATTTTCATGAAAAGATTTACACTTCAAAAAAGTTGAAAATGTTCATGAATTTTTTCGACTTCAAAAAAGTCTAAGATTTTCATGAAAAGATTTCTGCTTCAAAAACTTGAAAATTTTCATGAAAAGATTTCGGCTTCAAAAAAGTTGAAAATTTTCATGAAATGATTTACACTTCAAAAAAGTTGAAAATGTTCATGAATTTTTTCGACTTCAAAAAAGTCTAAGATTTTCATGAAAAGATTTCTGCTTCAAAAACTTGAAAATTTTCATGAAAAGATTTCGGCTTCAAAAAAGTTGAAAATTTTCATGAAAAGATTTACACTTCAAAAAAGTTGAAAATGTTCATGAATTTTTTCGACTTCAAAAAAGTCTAAGATTTTCATGAAAAGATTTCTGCTTCAAAAACTTGAAAATTTTCATGAAAAGATTTCGGCTTCAAAAAAGTTGAAAATTTTCATGAAAAGATTTACACTTCAAAAAAGTTGAAAATGTTCATGAATTTTTTCGACTTCAAAAAAGTCTAAGATTTTCATGAAAAGATTTCTGCTTCAAAAACTTGAAAATTTTCATGAAAAGATTTCGGCTTCAAAAAAGTTGAAAATTTTCATGAAAAGATTTACACTTCAAAAAAGTTGAAAATGTTCATGAATTTTTTCGACTTCAAAAAAGTCTAAGATTTTCATGAAAAGATTTCTGCTTCAAAAACTTGAAAATTTTCATGAAAAGATTTCGGCTTCAAAAAAGTTGAAAATTTTCATGAAAAGATTTACACTTCAAAAAAGTTGAAAATGTTCATGAATTTTTTCGACTTCAAAAAAGTCTAAGATTTTCATGAAAAGATTTCTGCTTCAAAAACTTGAAAATTTTCATGAAAAGATTTCGGCTTCAAAAAAGTTGAAAATTTTCATGAAAAGATTTACACTTCAAAAAAGTTGAAAATGTTCATGAATTTTTTCGACTTCAAAAAAGTCTAAGATTTTCATGAAAAGATTTCTGCTTCAAAAACTTGAAAATTTTCATGAAAAGATTTCTGCTTCAAAAACTTGAAAATTTTCATGAAAAGATTTCGGCTTCAAAAAAGTTGAAAATTTTCATGAAAAGATTTACACTTCAAAAAAGTTGAAAATGTTCATGAATTTTTTCGACTTCAAAAAAGTCTAAGATTTTCATGAAAAGATTTCTGCTTCAAAAACTTGAAAATTTTCATGAAAAGATTTCGGCTTCAAAAAAGTTGAAAATTTTCATGAAAAGATTTACACTTCAAAAAAGTTGAAAAAGTTCATGAATTTTTTCGACTTCAAAAAAGTCTAAAATTTTCATGAAAAGATTTCGGCTTCAAAAAAGTTGAAAATTTTCATGAAAAGATTTACACTTCAAAAAAGTTGAAAATGTTCATGAATTTTTTCGACTTAAAAAAAGTCGAACATTTTCATGAATAGATTTCGGCTTCAAAAATGTTGAAAATTTTCATGAACTATTTCGGCATCAAAAAATTGAAAATTTACATTAAAAGATTTCGGCTTCAAAAAAGTCAAAAATTTTCATGAAGTATTTCGGCTTCAAAAAAGTTGAAAATTTTCATGAAAAGATTTCTGCTTCAAAAAGTTGAAAATTTTCATGTATTTTTTCAACTTCAAAAAAGTTAAAAATTTTCATTAAAAGATTTCTGCTTCAAAATAGTTGACAATTTTCATGAAAAGATTTCTGCTTCAAAAAAGTTGAAAATTTTCATGAACTATTTCGGCATCAAAAAATTTGAAAATTTACATTAAAAGATTTCGGCTTTCAAAAAAGTCAAAAATTTTCATGAATTATTTCGGCTTCAAAAAAGTTGAAAATTTTCATGAAAAGATTTCGGCTTCAAAAAGTTGAAAATTTTCATGAAAAGATTTCGGCTTCAAAAAAGTTGAAAATTTTCATGAAAAGATTTCTGCTTCAGAAAAGTCGAACATTTTCATGAAGTATTTCGGTTTCAAAAAGGTTGAAAATTTACATTAAAAGATTTGGGCTTCAAAAAAGTCAACGATTTTCATGAAAAGATTTAGACTTCAAAAAAGATGAAAACTTTCATGACAAGATTTCGGCTCCAAAAAGTTGAAAATTTTCATGAAAAGATTTCGGCTTCAAAAAAGTTGAAAATTTTCATGAAAAGATTTCGGCTTCAAAAAAGTTGAACATTTTCATGAAAAGATTTCGGCTTCAAAAAAGTTGAAAATTTTCATGACAGGATTTTGGCTTCAAAAAGGTTGAAAACTTTCATGAACTATTTCGACTTCAAAAAAGTCGAAGATTTTCATGAAAAGATTTCTGCTTCAAAAAAGTTGAAAATTTTCATTAAAAGATTTCGGCTTCAAAAAATTCCAAAACTTTCATGAAGTATTTCGGCTTCAAAAAAGTCGAAGATTTTCATGAAAAGATTTCTGCTTCAAAAAAGTTGAAAATTTTCATTAAAAGATTTCGGCTTCAAAAAATTCCAAAACTTTCATGAAGTATTTCGGCTTCAAAGAAGTTGAAGATTTTCATGAAAAGATTTCTGCTTCAAAAAAGTTGAAAATTTTCGTGACAGGATTTTAGCTTTGAAAAAGGTAAAAATTTTCATGAAGTATTTCGGCTTCAAAAAGGTTGAAGATTTTCATGAAGTATTTCGGCTGCAAAAAAGTCGAAGATTTTCATGAAAAGATATCTGCTTCAAAAAAGTTGAACATTTTCATGAAAAGATTTCGGCTTCAAAAAAGTTTAAAATGTTCATGAAAAGATTTCAGCATCAAAAAAGTTGAAAACTTTAATGAAGTATTTCGGCTTCAAAAATGTTGAAAATTTTCATGAAAAGATTTCTATTTCAAAAAGGTTGAAAATTTTCATGAAAAGATTTCGGCTTCAAAAAGGTTGAAAATTTACATTAAAAGATTTGGGCTTCAAAAAAGTCAACGATTTTCATGAAAAGATTTCGGCTTCAAAAAAGTTGAAAATTTTCATGAAATAATTTCAGCTTCAGAAAAATTGAAAATTTTCATGACAGGATTATGGCTTTAAAAAAGGTAAGAATTTTCATGAAGTATTTCGGCTTCAAAAAAGTTGAAAATTTTCATGAACTATTTCGGCATCAAAAAAGTCAACGATTTTCATGAAAAGATTTCTGCTTCAAAAAAGTTGAAAATTTTCATGAAAAGATTTCGGCATCAAAAAAAGTTGAAAATTTTCATGAAAAGATTTCGGCTTCAAAAAAGTTGAAAATTTTCATGAAAAGATTTCGGCTTCAAAAAAGTTGAAAATTTTCATGAACTATTTCGGCATCAAAAAAGTTGAAAATTTTCATGAAAAGATTTAGACTTCAAAAAAGTTGAACATGTCCATGAATTTTTTCGACTTCAAAAAAGTCTAAAATTTTGATGAAAAGATTTATGCTTCAAAAAAGTTGAAAATTTTCATGAAAAGATTTCGGCTTCAAAAAAGTTGAACATTTTCATGAAAAGATTTCGGCTTCAAAAAAGTTGAAAATTTTCATGACAGGATTTTGGCTTTACAAAAAGTAAAAATTTTCATAAAGTATTTCGGCTTCAAAAAGGTTGAAAACTTTCATGAACTATTTCGACTTCAAAAAAGTCGAAGATTTTCATGAAAAGATTTCTGCTTCAAAAAAGTTGAAAATTTTCATTAAAAGATTTCGGCTTCAAAAAATTCAAAAACTTTCATGAAGTATTTCGGCTTCAAAAAGGTTGAAAATTTACATGAAAAGATTTGGGCTTCAAAAAAGTCAACGATTTTCATGAAAAGATTTCTGCTTCAAAAAAGTTGAAAATTTTCATGAAAAGATTTCGACTTCAAAAAGTTTGAAAATTTTCATGAAAAGATTTCGGCTTCAAAAAAGTGGAAAATGTTCATGAATTTTTTCGACGTCAAAAAATTCTAAGATTTTCATGAAAAGATTTCAGCTTCAAAAAAGTCAAAGATTTTCTTGAAAAGATTTCTGCTTCAAAAAATTTGAAAATTTTCATGACAGGATTTTGGCTTTAAAAAAGGTAAAAATTTTCATGACAAGATTTCGGCTCCAAAAAGTTGAAAATTTTCATGAAAAGATTTCTGCTTCAAAAAAGTTGAAAATTTTCATGACAGGATTTTGGCTTTAAAAAAGGTAAAAATTTTCATGACAAGATTTCGGCTCCAAAAAGTTGAAAATTTTCATGAAAAGATTTCTGCTTCAAAAAAGTTGAAAATTTTCATGAAAAGATTTCGGCTTGAAAAAAGTTGAAAATTTTCATGAAAAGATTTCAGCTTCAAAAAAGTTGAAAATTTTCATGACACCATTATGGCTTTAAAAAAGGTAAGAATTTTCATCAACTATTTCGGCTTCAAAAAAGTCGAAGTATTTCATGAAAAGATTTCTGCTTCAAAAAAGTTGAAAATTTTCATTAAAAGATTTCGGCTTCAAAAAGGTTGAAAACTTTCATGAACTATTTCGACTTCAAAAAAGTCGAAGATTTTCATGAAAAGATTTCTGCTTCAAAAAAGTTGAAAATTTTCATTAAAAGATTTCGGCTTCAAAAAATTCCAAAACTTTCATGAAGTATTTCGGCTTCAAAAAAGTCGAAGATTTTCATGAAAAGATTTCTGCTTCAAAAAAGTTGAAAATTTTCATTAAAAGATTTCGGCTTCAAAAAATTCCAAAACTTTCATGAAGTATTTCGGCTTCAAAAAAGTTGAAAATTTTCATGAAAAGATTTCGGCTTCAAAAAAGTTGAAAATTTTCATCAAGTATTTCGGCTTCAAAGAAGTTGAAGATTTTCATGAAAAGATTTCTGCTTCAAAAAAGTTGAAAATTTTCGTGACAGGATTTTAGCTTTGAAAAAGGTAAAAATTTTCATGAAGTATTTCGGCTTCAAAAAGGTTGAAGATTTTCATGAAGTATTTCGGCTGCAAAAAAGTCGAAGATTTTCATGAAAAGATATCTGCTTCAAAAAAGTTGAACATTTTCATGAAAAGATTTCGGCTTCAAAAAAGTTTAAAATGTTCATGAAAAGATTTCAGCATCAAAAAAGTTGAAAACTTTAATGAAGTATTTCGGCTTCAAAAATGTTGAAAATTTTCATGAAAAGATTTCTATTTCAAAAAGGTTGAAAATTTTCATGAAAAGATTTCGGCTTCAAAAAGTTGAAAATTTACATTAAAAGATTTGGGCTTCAAAAAAGTCAACGATTTTCATGAAAAGATTTCGGCTTCAAAAAAGTTGAAAATTTTCATGAAATAATTTCAGCTTCAGAAAAATTGAAAATTTTCATGACAGGATTATGGCTTTAAAAAAGGTAAGAATTTTCATGAAGTATTTCGGCTTCAAAAAAGTTGAAAATTTTCATGAACTATTTCGGCATCAAAAAAGTCAACGATTTTCATGAAAAGATTTCTGCTTCAAAAAAGTTGAAAATTTTCATGAAAAGATTTCGGCATCAAAAAAAGTTGAAAATTTTCATGAAAAGATTTCGGCTTCAAAAAAGTTGAAAATTTTCATGAAAAGATTTCGGCTTCAAAAAAGTTGAAAATTTTCATGAACTATTTCGGCATCAAAAAAGTTGAAAATTTTCATGAAAAGATTTAGACTTCAAAAAAGTTGAACATGTCCATGAATTTTTTCGACTTCAAAAAAGTCTAAAATTTTGATGAAAAGATTTATGCTTCAAAAAAGTTGAAAATTTTCATGAAAAGATTTCGGCTTCAAAAAAGTTGAACATTTTCATGAAAAGATTTCGGCTTCAAAAAAGTTGAAAATTTTCATGACAGGATTTTGGCTTTACAAAAAGTAAAAATTTTCATAAAGTATTTCGGCTTCAAAAAGGTTGAAAACTTTCATGAACTATTTCGACTTCAAAAAAGTCGAAGATTTTCATGAAAAGATTTCTGCTTCAAAAAAGTTGAAAATTTTCATTAAAAGATTTCGGCTTCAAAAAATTCAAAAACTTTCATGAAGTATTTCGGCTTCAAAAAGGTTGAAAATTTACATGAAAAGATTTGGGCTTCAAAAAAGTCAACGATTTTCATGAAAAGATTTCTGCTTCAAAAAAGTTGAAAATTTTCATGAAAAGATTTCGACTTCAAAAAGTTTGAAAATTTTCATGAAAAGATTTCGGCTTCAAAAAAGTGGAAAATGTTCATGAATTTTTTCGACGTCAAAAAATTCTAAGATTTTCATGAAAAGATTTCAGCTTCAAAAAAGTCAAAGATTTTCTTGAAAAGATTTCTGCTTCAAAAAATTTGAAAATTTTCATGACAGGATTTTGGCTTTAAAAAAGGTAAAAATTTTCATGACAAGATTTCGGCTCCAAAAAGTTGAAAATTTTCATGAAAAGATTTCTGCTTCAAAAAAGTTGAAAATTTTCATGACAGGATTTTGGCTTTAAAAAAGGTAAAAATTTTCATGACAAGATTTCGGCTCCAAAAAGTTGAAAATTTTCATGAAAAGATTTCTGCTTCAAAAAAGTTGAAAATTTTCATGAAAAGATTTCGGCTTGAAAAAAGTTGAAAATTTTCATGAAAAGATTTCAGCTTCAAAAAAGTTGAAAATTTTCATGACACCATTATGGCTTTAAAAAAGGTAAGAATTTTCATCAACTATTTCGGCTTCAAAAAAGTCGAAGTATTTCATGAAAAGATTTCTGCTTCAAAAAAGTTGAAAATTTTCATTAAAAGATTTCGGCTTCAAAAAGGTTGAAAACTTTCATGAACTATTTCGACTTCAAAAAAGTCGAAGATTTTCATGAAAAGATTTCTGCTTCAAAAAAGTTGAAAATTTTCATTAAAAGATTTCGGCTTCAAAAAATTCCAAAACTTTCATGAAGTATTTCGGCTTCAAAAAAGTCGAAGATTTTCATGAAAAGATTTCTGCTTCAAAAAAGTTGAAAATTTTCATTAAAAGATTTCGGCTTCAAAAAATTCCAAAACTTTCATGAAGTATTTCGGCTTCAAAAAAGTTGAAAATTTTCATGAAAAGATTTCGGCTTCAAAAAAGTTGAAAATTTTCATCAAGTATTTCGGCTTCAAAGAAGTTGAAGATTTTCATGAAAAGATTTCTGCTTCAAAAAAGTTGAAAATTTTCGTGACAGGATTTTAGCTTTGAAAAAGGTAAAAATTTTCATGAAGTATTTCGGCTTCAAAAAGGTTGAAGATTTTCATGAAGTATTTCGGCTGCAAAAAAGTCGAAGATTTTCATGAAAAGATATCTGCTTCAAAAAAGTTGAACATTTTCATGAAAAGATTTCGGCTTCAAAAAAGTTTAAAATGTTCATGAAAAGATTTCAGCATCAAAAAAGTTGAAAACTTTAATGAAGTATTTCGGCTTCAAAAATGTTGAAAATTTTCATGAAAAGATTTCTATTTCAAAAAGGTTGAAAATTTTCATGAAAAGATTTCGGCTTCAAAAAGTTGAAAATTTACATTAAAAGATTTGGGCTTCAAAAAAGTCAACGATTTTCATGAAAAGATTTCGGCTTCAAAAAAGTTGAAAATTTTCATGAAATAATTTCAGCTTCAGAAAAATTGAAAATTTTCATGACAGGATTATGGCTTTAAAAAAGGTAAGAATTTTCATGAAGTATTTCGGCTTCAAAAAAGTTGAAAATTTTCATGAACTATTTCGGCATCAAAAAAGTCAACGATTTTCATGAAAAGATTTCTGCTTCAAAAAAGTTGAAAATTTTCATGAAAAGATTTCGGCATCAAAAAAAGTTGAAAATTTTCATGAAAAGATTTCGGCTTCAAAAAAGTTGAAAATTTTCATGAAAAGATTTCGGCTTCAAAAAAGTTGAAAATTTTCATGAACTATTTCGGCATCAAAAAAGTTGAAAATTTTCATGAAAAGATTTCGGCTTCAAAAAAGTTGAAAATTTTCATCAAGTATTTCGGCTTCAAAAAAGTCAAAGTATTTCATGAAAAGATTTCTGCTTCAAAAAAGTTGAAAATTTTTATGAAAAGATTTCGGCTTCAAAAAAGTTGAAAATTTACATGAAAAGATTTCGGCTTCAAAAAAGTTGAAAATTTTCATGAAAAGATTTCAGCTTCAAAAAAGTTGAAAATTTTCATGACAGCATTATGGCTTTAAAAAAGGTAAGAATTTTCATCAAGTATTTCGGCTTCAAAAAAGTCAAAGTATTTCATGAAAAGATTTCTGCTTCAAAAAAGTTGAAAATTTTCATGAAAAGATTTTGGCTTCAAAAAAGTTGAAAGTTTTCTGCTTTAAAAATGTCAAAGTGACCCGGTTGAGTTTTTATTTTCTACATCTTTGCAATAAATTCATCTCTTCATTCAGTATTCAAGGTATTCCTCAATTAACTTGTTTTTGATCATCATACATCCTTATTTTATTTTTTCCTTTCTTACTTTTTGAATAAAAAATATTTTTGTATCATTACCCTTCTAATGCACAACATGGGTCAAAAATGAATCCACTTTCTATGTTATTTCATGTATGGCTGAGTGTTTCTATGATATATCTTTGAAATAAATACATTTTATCATTTTCTTTTCCAAGTATGCAGTAAATATCTTGTTTTTGTTAAGCACAAATCATCATTTGTATTTTTCCTTTCTTACTTTATGAACGAGCACAGCTTTTGTATTTCTACATCAAGTCAGAAACGACCCCAGAAACGACCCACATGCATTTACTATAGCATTTGCTGTGAAACGTGGTTGTTTCAGACATTTCACAGCTCAGCACAGCTCCCTTGGAACATCTAATACATGTAAGTATTGTTTTTAAATTGTTCTAACATCACTTTAGAAAATATTTGATGACAATTGTGAAAGATAACTGTACATAACATTTGATTAGGTTTAGGTTACCTTGA
This sequence comes from Labrus bergylta, assembly GCF_963930695.1. NCBI lineage: Eukaryota > Metazoa > Chordata > Actinopteri > Labriformes > Labridae > Labrus > Labrus bergylta. The sequence continues at coordinate 29,767,705 of NC_089208.1, read as the reverse complement.
GAGTGAGTACATTACTTGTCAGAAAGTTACAAGTAATTACTATTAGCTAGCTAGCTGTTGACACTTCTATTTTAGTTAGCTAATTCTATTGTAGTTAGCTAACTATTATGTAGATTGCTAGGCTACTTAGCAAAGTACTTAGCTAAGCTACTTAGCCAAGTCACCAAAATAAAACTCTATGTATGTGTATGTATATTGATGTGCATCTGAAAATTTTATTGTGCTTTTGATTTTCTTTATCCAGAGTATGGCTGGTCCCAGATTTACTACTGAGATGGTTGTAGCGATGCTGCAGGAAGAACCAGATGAGGAGGCAATTTGTCTTGATTCAGAGTCTGAAATTTCTGATGATGATGACCCAGAATATTTGCCAGAGGGTCAAGCTGGAGTTGTGGGTGTGTCTGGGAATCCATGAAGAAGACTCCTCTGATGATACAGAAGACTCATCTGATGAGTCCTCTGAAGAGGAAACTCAGACCCAGTCCAATAGATTGAGTAAAAACGGATCTTACTGGAATGAGAATCCCCCCATTCATGGCAGAACAAGAAGCCATAACATTCTGAGGAGCTGCCCAGGACCTACACCTGGATCACCAGCTGTTTCACCAAAAGATGCCTGGGATATGTTCATGAGTGACAACATCATTGAGGAGGTTCTAATATGTACCAACTTAGAGGGACGAAGAACAGCCACAGCAAAAGGGAAAGAGTGGAGAAGCATTGATAAAGAAGAATTGATGGCCTTCATCAATTCTTGCAGGGGGGGAGAAGAGCTGGGATGTGGCCTTGCAGGAGCTGTTTGTGGATCCGCTGCAAAATCCAATTTACAAGGCCACCATGGGGCTTAGGAGATATGAAGATATCCGCCGCGTCATACGGTTTGACGACAAGAGGACCAGGGCTCTGCGACTGGAAACACACCACATGGCGACATTTAGGTACGTGTGGGACTGTTTCCTGGACAACTGCAGAAGAAAGTTCATCCCCAGTGACTGTGTCACCATAGATGAGCAGCTTGTGCCATTCCGAGGCAGGTGCAAGTTACGGCAACACATGCCCAGCAAGCCTGCAAAATATGGGATAAAAATCTTCTGGATGTGCGACGCAAGGGTACCTTATGCAATAGATGGAATTGTCTATACCGGGAGACAGCCAGGTTCAGAGGAACCTTGGAGAGAATGTCGTCCAGCAATTGTGCAGTGGAATCAGACAGACAGGTGAATGTAAAGTACAATAGAGAAACTAATGTATTAAGTTTTAGCACAATACCTACATACTTTTTCCCAATCTTTAATAATGTGTATTTTATTTTTTTATTTGATTTCTCTGTAAGCAAAATAGTAAAACAGAATAAAATGCAATGCAATGCAACAGATTATGGCGTTAGAGTTTAAAGAATTCCATGTCGAGTAAATTTACAATCTTTTCCCCCTCTCATAGGTCGCAACATCACAATTAGCAACTTCTTCACCAGTGTCCCGCTGGCTGAGAAGCTCCTCGAGAAGAACCTGACCATTGTTGGGACTCTTTGCCAGAACAAATCGGACATACCACCTATCATGAAGCCATCCAAATCACGGGAGATTCATAGCTCAGAATTCGGATTCAATGGCAACATGACCATGGTGAGCTATGTGCAGAAGAAGGGAAAAGCTGTTGTCCTCCTGAGCACTATGCATGATGACAAAGCAGTGGATGACAGCAGTCAGAAGAAGAAACAATGGGAAGATGTGGGTTTAAAAAACAAAACACAGCCACCACCCAGCCACAAGAGGACATCAGACAGGAGGGCCAAAGGAAGAGGAAGAGGTGCACGATCTGCCCAGTTACCAAAGACAGAAAAGTCAGCAGCTAGTGTTCCCAGTGCACCAGGCCTGTGTGCAAGGAGCACAAACTCTTAGTGATCATTTGTGAGGCATGTCAAAATTGAGAAGGCAATTTGTGCTCTAGTGATGTGTTCAGTTGTATTTCATTTTGTTTGGTCACATTCACCAGTTTACAGTTGTTAAATTACAGATACAGTTCAGTTCAACAGCCGTGTTATCTGTTATCAGAGGTATGTGTATGTGTGACAAAATGACAAATAAACATGTTGCAAATATGAAATACATAAGTGTTTGGCTCCACTCACTGCTAAAGTAATTACTTGAAACAAATTATTATTATAGTATTAATTCATTTAATTTTAAATCACACTTGGATGTATGGGTCATTTTTGACCCATGTGTGTAAACTTGATGTAGTAATAAAAAAAGCTATTTTTGTTCATAAAGCATGAAAGCAAAAATGGAAATAGTGATTGGTGGTAATCAAAAACAAGATATTTAAAGAATACTTGGAATATTCAATCATAAAATAAATTGATTTCAAAAGATAGAACAAAGAAAAACTCAGCCAGCATGAAGAAAGTCGAAGATTTTCATGAAAATTTTCAACTTTTTTGAAGCCGAAATACTTCATGAAAATCTTTGACTTTTTTGAAGCCGAAATCTTTTCATGAAAGTTTTCAACTTTTTTAAAGCCGAAATCTTTTCATGAAAATTTTGAACTTTTTTGAAGCAGAAATCTTTTCATCAAAATTATCAACTTTTTTGAAAATGAAACCTTTTCATCAAAATTTTTGACTTTTTTGAAGCCGAAATCTTTTCATGTAAATTTTTAACTTTTTTGAAACCGAAATACTTCATGAAAATTTTCAACTTTTTTGAAGCTGAAATTTTTTCATGAAAATGTTCAACTTTTTTGAAGCAGAAATCGTTTCATGAAGATCTTCAACTTTTTTGAAACAAAAATCTTTTCATCAAAATTTTCAAATTTTTTGAAGCTGAAATACTTCATGAAAATGTTCAACTTTTTTGAAGCCGAAATCTTTTCATGAAAATTTTTAACTTTGTTGAAGCAGAAATCTTTTCATGAAAATTTTCAACTTTGTTGAAGCAGAAATCTTTTCATGAAAATTTTCAACTTTGTTGAAGCCGAAATCTTTTCATGAAAATCTTCAACTTTTTTGAAGCAGAATCACTTTATGAAAATGTTCAACTTTTTTGAAGCCGAACTCTTTTCATGAAAAATTTCAATTTTGTTGAAGCTGAAATCTTTTCATGTAAATTTTTAACTTTTTTGAAACCGAAATACTTCATGAAAATTTTCAACTTTTTTGAAGCTGAAATTTTTTCATGAAAATGTTCAACTTTTTTGAAGCAGAAATCGTTTCATGAAGATCTTCAACTTTTTTGAAGCAAAAATCTTTTCATCAAAATTTTCAAATTTTTTGAAGCTGAAATACTTCATGAAAATGTTCAACTTTTTTGAAGCCGAAATCTTTTCATGAAAATTTTCAACTTTTTTGAAGGCTAAATCTTTTCATGAAAATTTTTAACTTTGTTGAAGCAGTAATCTTTTCATGAAAATTTTCAACTTTGTTGAAGCAGAAATCTTTTCATGAAAATTTTAAAGCAGAAATCTTTTCATGAAAATTTTCAACTTTTTTGAAGCTGAAATCTTTTCATGTAAATTTTCAACTTTTTTGAAACCAAAATACTTCATGAAAATTTTTGACTTTTTTGAAGCCGAAATCTTTTCATGAAAATCTTCGACTTTTTTGAAGCAGAAATCTTTTTATGAAAATTTTCAACTTTTTTGAAGCAGAAATCTTTTCATTGAAATTTTAAAGCAGAAATCTTTTCATGAAAATTTTCAACTTTTTTGAAGCTGAAATCTTTTCATGTAAATTTTCAACTTTTTTGAAACCAAAATACTTCATGAAAATTTTTGACTTTTTTGAAGCTGAAATCTTTTCATGAAAATCTTCGACTTTTTTGAAGCAGAAATCTTTTTATGAACATTTTCAACTTTTTTGAAGCAGAAATCTTTTCATGAAAATTTTCAACTTTTTTAAAGCCAAAATCCTGTAATGAAAAATTTCAATTTTGTTGAAGCAGAAATCTTTTCATGAAAATTTTCAACTTTTTTAAAGCCAAAATCCTGTAATGAAAAATTTCAATTTTGTTGAAGCAGAAATCTTTTCATGAAAATTTTCAACTTTGTTGAAGCAGAAATCTTTTCATGAAAATTTTAAAGCAGAAATCTTTTCATGAAAATTTTCAACTTTTTTGAAGCCGAAATCTTTTCATGTAAATTTTCAACTTTTTTGAAACCAAAATACTTCATGAAAATTTTTGACTTTTTTGAAGCCGAAATCTTTTCATGAAAATCTTCGACTTTTTTGAAGCAGAAATCTTTTTATGAAAATTTTCAACTTTTTTGAAGCAGAAATCTTTTCATGAAAATCTTCAACTTTTTTAAAGCCAAAATCCTGTAATGAAAAATTTCAATTTTGTTGAAGCTGAAATCTTTTCATGGAAATTTTCAACTTTTTTGAAGCCAAAATCTTGTCATGAAAATTTTCAACTTTTTTGAAGCAGAAATCTTTTCATAAAAATTATCAACTTTTTTGAAAATGAAACCTTTTCATCAAAATTTTCAACTTTTTTGAAGCCGAAATCTTTTCATGTAAATTTTTAAGTTTTTTGAAACCGAAATACTTCATGAAAATTTTCAACTTTTTTGAAGCAAAAATCTTTTCATGAAAATCTTCAACTTTTTTGAAGCAGAAATACTTCATGGAAATGTTCAACTTTTTTGAAGCCGAAATCTTTTCATGAAAATTTTGAACTTTTTTGAAGCAGAAATCTTTTCATCAAAATTTTCAAATTTTTTGAAGCTGAAATACTTCATGAAATTTTTTACCTTTTTTAAAGCCAAAATCCTGTCATGAAAATTTTCAACTTTGTTGAAGCCGAAATCTTTTCATGAAAATCTTCAACTTTTTTGAAGCAGAAATACTTTATGAAAATGTTCAACTTTTTTGAAGCCGAAATCTTTTCATGAAAATTTTCAACTTTTTTGAAGGCTAAATCTTTTCATGAAAATTTTTAACTTTGTTGAAGCAGAAATCTTTTCATGAAAATTTTCATGCAGAAATCTTTTCATGAAAATCTTCAACTTTTTTGAAGGCTAAATCTTTTCATGAAAATTTTTAACTTTGTTGAAGCAGAAATCTTTTCATGAAAATTTTCATGCAGAAATCTTTTCATGAAAATCTTCGACTTTTTTGAAGCAGAAATCTTTTCATGAAAATTTTCATGCAGAAATCTTTTCATGAAAATCTTCGACTTTTTTGAAGCCTAAATCTTTTCATGAAAATTTTCAACTTTTTTGAAGCAGAAATCTTTTTATGAAAATTTTCAACTTTTTTAAATCCGAAATCTTTTCATGAAAATCTTTGACTTTTTTAATGCAGAAATACTTTCATGAAAATTTTCAAGCAGAAATCTTTTCATGAAAATTTTCAATTTTTTTAAATCCGAAATCTTTTCATGAATCTTTTCATGAAAATTTTGAAGCAGAAATCTTTTCATGAAAATTTTCAACTTTTTTGAAGCCGAAATCTTTTCATGAAAGTTTTCAACTTTTTGAAGCAAAAATACTTCATGAAAATTTTCAACTTTTTAAAAAGCTTGAAATTTTCAACTTTTTTGAAACAGAAATCTTTTCATGTAAATTTTGAACTTTTTTGAAAATGAAATCTTTTCATGAAAATTTTCAACTTTTTTGAAGTCGAAATACTTCATGAAAGTTTTCAACTTTTTCAAAGCTGAAATACTTCATGAAAGTTTTCAACTTTTTTAAAGCTGAAATCTTTATATGTAAATTTTCAACTTTATTCAAACTGATATTCTACATTTTCGAACTCAAAGTGTCGTTTCAAAGTAAAAATACTGTTAGAAGGAGTGATTCAGACAAAATTAGATGAAACAGCTGTACTGGTAACAAACAACGATATTAACAGCTTTAGTGATCAAATTGAGCGTATCTTGCGAAGCTGAGCTCGAAAGTGACATGAAACATGTTTTTGAGACATAAAGTGACACTTACTGTTCAGACTACATTTTCTAACTCAAAGTGCCGTTTCAAAGTAAAAATACTGTTAGAAGGAGTGATTCAGACAATATTAGATGAAACAGCTGTACTGGTAACAAATGAGCGCAGTTACATGAAATGACATCAAAATCAACATTCCCTGAGCCAGACAACGCTATTAACAGCTTTAGTGATCAAATTGAGCGTATCTTGCGAAGCTGAGCTCGAAAGTGACATGAAACATGTTTTTGAGACATAAAGTGACACTTACAGTGAATACCTGTCCTGACTACATTTTCTAACTCAAAGTGTCGTTTCAAAGTAAAAATACTGTTAGAAGGAGTGATTCAGACAAAATTAGATGAAACAGCAGCACTGGTAACAAATGAGCGCAGTTACATGAAATGACATCAAAATCAACATTCCCTGAGCCAGACAACGCTATTAACAGCTTTAGTGATCAAATTGAGCGTTTCTTGCGAAGCTGAGCTCGAAAGTGACATGAAACATGTTTTTGAGACATAAAGTGACACTTACAGTGAATACCTGTCCTGACTACATTTTTTAACTCAAAGTGTCGTTTCAAAGTAAAAATACTGTTAGAAGGAGTGATTCATCAAAAATAAAATGAAACAGCAGCACTGGTAACAAATGAGCGCAGTTACATGAAATGACATCAAAATCAACATTCCCTGAGACAGACAACGCTATTAACAGCTTTAGTGATCAAATTGAGCGTATCTTGCGAAGCTGAGCTCGAAAGTGACATGAAACATGTTTTTGAGACATAAAGTGACACTTACAGTGAATACCTGTTCTGACTACATTTTTTAACTCAAAGTGTCGTTTCAAAGTAAAAATACTGCTAGAAGGAGTGATTCATCAAAAATAAAATGAAACAGCAGCACTGGTAACAAATGAGCGCAGTTACATGAAATGACATCAAAATCAACATTCCCTGAGACAGACAACGCTATTAACAGCTTTAGTGATCAAATTGAGCGTATCTTGCGAAGCTGAGCTCGAAAGTGACATGAAACATGTTTTTGAGACATAAAGTGACACTTACAGTGAATACCTGTTCTGACTACATTTTCTAACTCAAAGTGTCGTTTCAAAGTAAAAATACTGTTAGAAGGAGTGATTCAGACAAAATTAGATGAAACAGCAGCACTGGTAACAAACAACGATATTAACAGCTTTAGTGATCAAATTGAGCGTATCTTGCGAAGCTGAGCTCGAAAGTGACATGAAACATGTTTTTGAGACATAAAGTGACACTTACAGTGAATACCTGTTCTGACTACATTTTCTAACTCAAAGTGTCGTTTCAAAGTAAAAATACTGTTAGAAGGAGTGATTCAGACAAAATTAGATGAAACAGCAGCACTGGTAACAAACAACGATATTAACAGCTTTAGTGATCAAATTGAGCGTATCTTGCGAAGCTGAGCTCGAAAGTGACATGAAACAAGTTTTTGAGACATAAAGTGAAACTTACTGTTCAGACTACATTTTTAACTCAAAGTGCCGTTTCAAAGTAAAAATACTGTTAGAAGGAGTGATTCAGACAAAATTAGATGAAACAGTTGTACTGGTAACAAATGAGCGCAGTTACATGAAATAACATCAAAATCAACATTCCCTGAGCCAGACAACGCTATTAAAAGCTTTAGTGATCAAATTGAGCGTATCTTGCGAAGTTGTGCTCGAAAGTGACATGAAACATGTTTTGAACAGTAAGTGTCACTTTATGTCTCAAAAACATGTTTCATGTCACTTTCGAGCTCAGCTTCGCAAGATACGCTCAATTTGATCACTAAAGCTGTTAATATCGTTGATTGTTAGCAGTACAGCTGTTTCAACTAATTTTGTCTGAAACACTCCTTCTAACAGTATTTTTACTTTGAAACGACGCTTTGAGTTAGAAAATGTAGTCAGAACAGGTATTCACTGTAAGTGTCACTTTATGTCTCAAAAACATGTTTCATGTCACTTTCGAGCTCAGCTTCGCAAGATACGCTCAATTTGATCACTAAAGCTGTTAATAGCGTTGTCTGGCTCAGGGAATGTTGATTTTGATGTCATTTCATGTAACTGCGCTCATTTGTTACCACTACAGCTGTTTCATCTAATTTTGTCTGAATCACTCCCTCTAACAGTATTTTTACTTTGAAACGACACTTTGAGTTAGAAAATGTAGTCTGAACAGTAAGTGTCACTTTATGTCTGAAAAACATGTTTCATGTCACTTTCGAGCTCAGCTTCGCAAGATACGCTCAATTTGATCACTAAAGCTGTTAATAGCGTTGTCTGGCTCAGGGAATGTTGATTTTGATGTCATTTCATGTAACTGCGCTCATTTTTTACCACTACAGCTGTTTCATCTAATTTTGCCTGAAAAACTCCTTCTAACAGTATTTTTACTTTGAAACGACACTTTGAGTTAGAAAATGCAGTCTGAACAGTAAGTGTCACTTTTTGTCTGAAAAACATGTTTCATGTCACTTTCGAGCTCAGCTTCGCAAGATACGCTCAATTTGATCACTAAAGCTGTTAATATCGTTGTTTGTTACCAGTACAGCTGTTTCATCTAATTTTGTCTGAATCACTCCCTCTAACAGTATTTTTACTTTGAAACGACACTTTGAGTTAGAAAATGTAGTCTGAACAGTAAGTGTCACTTTATGTCTGAAAAACATGTTTCATGTCACTTTCGAGCTCAGCTTCGCAAGATACGCTCAATTTGATCACTAAAGCTGTTAATAGCGTTGTCTGGCTCAGGGAATGTTGATTTTGATGTCATTTCATGTAACTGCGCTCATTTTTTACCACTACAGCTGTTTCATCTAATTTTGTCTGAATCACTCCTTCTAACAGTATTTTTACTTTGAAACGACACTTTGAGTTAGAAAATGCAGTCTGAACAGTAAGTGTCACTTTTTGTCTGAAAAACATGTTTCATGTCACTTTCGAGCTCAGCTTCGCAAGATACGCTCAATTTGATCACTAAAGTTGTTAATAGCGTTGTCTGGCTCAGGGAATGATGATTTTGATGTCATTTCATGTAACTGCGCTCATTTGTTACCAGTACAGCTGTTTCATCTAATTTTGTCTGAATCACTCCTTCTAACAGTATTTTTACTTTGAAACGACACTTTGAGTTAGAAAATGTAGAATATCAGTTTGAATAAAGTCGAAAATTTTCATGAATAGATTTCTGCTTCAAAAAAGTATAAATTTTTCATGACAGGATTTTGGCTTTAAAAAAGGTAAAAATTTTCATGAAAAGATTTCGGCTTCAAAAAAGTTGAAAATTTTCATGAAAAGATTTACACTTCAAAAAAGTTGAAAATGTTCATGAATTTTTTCGACTTCAAAAAAGTCTAAGATTTTCATGAAAAGATTTCTGCTTCAAAAACTTGAAAATTTTCATGAAAAGATTTCGGCTTCAAAAAAGTTGAAAATTTTCATGAAAAGATTTACACTTCAAAAAAGTAGAAAATGTTCATGAATTTTTTCGACTTCAAAAAAGTCTAAGATTTTCATGAAAAGATTTCTGCTTCAAAAACTTGAAAATTTTCATGAAAAGATTTCGGCTTCAAAAAAGTTGAAAATTTTCATGAAATGATTTACACTTCAAAAAAGTTGAAAATGTTCATGAATTTTTTCGACTTCAAAAAAGTCTAAGATTTTCATGAAAAGATTTCTGCTTCAAAAACTTGAAAATTTTCATGAAGAGATTTCGGCTTCAAAAAAGTTGAAAATTTTCATGAAAAGATTTACACTTCAAAAAAGTTGAAAATGTTCATGAATTTTTTCGACTTCAAAAAAGTCTAAGATTTTCATGAAAAGATTTCTGCTTCAAAAACTTGAAAATTTTCATGAAAAGATTTCGGCTTCAAAAAAGTTGAAAATTTTCATGAAAAGATTTACACTTCAAAAAAGTTGAAAATGTTCATGAATTTTTTCGACTTCAAAAAAGTCTAAGATTTTCATGAAAAGATTTCTGCTTCAAAAACTTGAAAATTTTCATGAAAAGATTTCGGCTTCAAAAAAGTTGAAAATTTTCATGAAAAGATTTACACTTCAAAAAAGTTGAAAATGTTCATGAATTTTTTCGACTTCAAAAAAGTCTAAGATTTTCATGAAAAGATTTCTGCTTCAAAAACTTGAAAATTTTCATGAAAAGATTTCGGCTTCAAAAAAGTTGAAAATTTTCATGAAAAGATTTACACTTCAAAAAAGTTGAAAATGTTCATGAATTTTTTCGACTTCAAAAAAGTCTAAGATTTTCATGAAAAGATTTCTGCTTCAAAAACTTGAAAATTTTCATGAAAAGATTTCGGCTTCAAAAAAGTTGAAAATTTTCATGAAAAGATTTACACTTCAAAAAAGTTGAAAATGTTCATGAATTTTTTCGACTTCAAAAAAGTCTAAGATTTTCATGAAAAGATTTCTGCTTCAAAAACTTGAAAATTTTCATGAAAAGATTTCGGCTTCAAAAAAGTTGAAAATTTTCATGAAAAGATTTACACTTCAAAAAAGTTGAAAATGTTCATGAATTTTTTCGACTTCAAAAAAGTCTAAGATTTTCATGAAAAGATTTCTGCTTCAAAAACTTGAAAATTTTCATGAAAAGATTTCGGCTTCAAAAAAGTTGAAAATTTTCATGAAATGATTTACACTTCAAAAAAGTTGAAAATGTTCATGAATTTTTTCGACTTCAAAAAAGTCTAAGATTTTCATGAAAAGATTTCTGCTTCAAAAACTTGAAAATTTTCATGAAAAGATTTCGGCTTCAAAAAAGTTGAAAATTTTCATGAAAAGATTTACACTTCAAAAAAGTTGAAAATGTTCATGAATTTTTTCGACTTCAAAAAAGTCTAAGATTTTCATGAAAAGATTTCTGCTTCAAAAACTTGAAAATTTTCATGAAAAGATTTCGGCTTCAAAAAAGTTGAAAATTTTCATGAAAAGATTTACACTTCAAAAAAGTTGAAAATGTTCATGAATTTTTTCGACTTCAAAAAAGTCTAAGATTTTCATGAAAAGATTTCTGCTTCAAAAACTTGAAAATTTTCATGAAAAGATTTCGGCTTCAAAAAAGTTGAAAATTTTCATGAAAAGATTTACACTTCAAAAAAGTTGAAAATGTTCATGAATTTTTTCGACTTCAAAAAAGTCTAAGATTTTCATGAAAAGATTTCTGCTTCAAAAACTTGAAAATTTTCATGAAAAGATTTCGGCTTCAAAAAAGTTGAAAATTTTCATGAAAAGATTTACACTTCAAAAAAGTTGAAAATGTTCATGAATTTTTTCGACTTCAAAAAAGTCTAAGATTTTCATGAAAAGATTTCTGCTTCAAAAACTTGAAAATTTTCATGAAAAGATTTCGGCTTCAAAAAAGTTGAAAATTTTCATGAAAAGATTTACACTTCAAAAAAGTTGAAAATGTTCATGAATTTTTTCGACTTCAAAAAAGTCTAAGATTTTCATGAAAAGATTTCTGCTTCAAAAACTTGAAAATTTTCATGAAAAGATTTCGGCTTCAAAAAAGTTGAAAATTTTCATGAAAAGATTTACACTTCAAAAAAGTTGAAAATGTTCATGAATTTTTTCGACTTCAAAAAAGTCTAAGATTTTCATGAAAAGATTTCTGCTTCAAAAACTTGAAAATTTTCATGAAAAGATTTCTGCTTCAAAAACTTGAAAATTTTCATGAAAAGATTTCGGCTTCAAAAAAGTTGAAAATTTTCATGAAAAGATTTACACTTCAAAAAAGTTGAAAATGTTCATGAATTTTTTCGACTTCAAAAAAGTCTAAGATTTTCATGAAAAGATTTCTGCTTCAAAAACTTGAAAATTTTCATGAAAAGATTTCGGCTTCAAAAAAGTTGAAAATTTTCATGAAAAGATTTACACTTCAAAAAAGTTGAAAAAGTTCATGAATTTTTTCGACTTCAAAAAAGTCTAAAATTTTCATGAAAAGATTTCGGCTTCAAAAAAGTTGAAAATTTTCATGAAAAGATTTACACTTCAAAAAAGTTGAAAATGTTCATGAATTTTTTCGACTTAAAAAAAGTCGAACATTTTCATGAATAGATTTCGGCTTCAAAAATGTTGAAAATTTTCATGAACTATTTCGGCATCAAAAAATTGAAAATTTACATTAAAAGATTTCGGCTTCAAAAAAGTCAAAAATTTTCATGAAGTATTTCGGCTTCAAAAAAGTTGAAAATTTTCATGAAAAGATTTCTGCTTCAAAAAGTTGAAAATTTTCATGTATTTTTTCAACTTCAAAAAAGTTAAAAATTTTCATTAAAAGATTTCTGCTTCAAAATAGTTGACAATTTTCATGAAAAGATTTCTGCTTCAAAAAAGTTGAAAATTTTCATGAACTATTTCGGCATCAAAAAATTTGAAAATTTACATTAAAAGATTTCGGCTTTCAAAAAAGTCAAAAATTTTCATGAATTATTTCGGCTTCAAAAAAGTTGAAAATTTTCATGAAAAGATTTCGGCTTCAAAAAGTTGAAAATTTTCATGAAAAGATTTCGGCTTCAAAAAAGTTGAAAATTTTCATGAAAAGATTTCTGCTTCAGAAAAGTCGAACATTTTCATGAAGTATTTCGGTTTCAAAAAGGTTGAAAATTTACATTAAAAGATTTGGGCTTCAAAAAAGTCAACGATTTTCATGAAAAGATTTAGACTTCAAAAAAGATGAAAACTTTCATGACAAGATTTCGGCTCCAAAAAGTTGAAAATTTTCATGAAAAGATTTCGGCTTCAAAAAAGTTGAAAATTTTCATGAAAAGATTTCGGCTTCAAAAAAGTTGAACATTTTCATGAAAAGATTTCGGCTTCAAAAAAGTTGAAAATTTTCATGACAGGATTTTGGCTTTACAAAAAGTAAAAATTTTGATAAAGTATTTCGGCTTCAAAAAGGTTGAAAACTTTCATGAACTATTTCGACTTCAAAAAAGTCGAAGATTTTCATGAAAAGATTTCTGCTTCAAAAAAGTTGAAAATTTTCATTAAAAGATTTCGGCTTCAAAAAATTCAAAAACTTTCATGAAGTATTTCGGCTTCAAAAAGGTTGAAAATTTACATGAAAAGATTTGGGCTTCAAAAAAGTCAACGATTTTCATGAAAAGATTTCTGCTTCAAAAAAGTTGAAAATTTTCATGAAAAGATTTCGACTTCAAAAAGTTTGAAAATTTTCATGAAAAGATTTCGGCTTCAAAAAAGTGGAAAATGTTCATGAATTTTTTCGACGTCAAAAAATTCTAAGATTTTCATGAAAAGATTTCAGCTTCAAAAAAGTCAAAGATTTTCTTGAAAAGATTTCTGCTTCAAAAAATTTGAAAATTTTCATGACAGGATTTTGGCTTTAAAAAAGGTAAAAATTTTCATGACAAGATTTCGGCTCCAAAAAGTTGAAAATTTTCATGAAAAGATTTCTGCTTCAAAAAAGTTGAAAATTTTCATGAAAAGATTTCGGCTTGAAAAAAGTTGAAAATTTTCATGAAAAGATTTCAGCTTCAAAAAAGTTGAAAATTTTCATGACACCATTATGGCTTTAAAAAAGGTAAGAATTTTCATCAACTATTTCGGCTTCAAAAAAGTCGAAGTATTTCATGAAAAGATTTCTGCTTCAAAAAAGTTGAAAATTTTCATTAAAAGATTTCGGCTTCAAAAAGGTTGAAAACTTTCATGAACTATTTCGACTTCAAAAAAGTCGAAGATTTTCATGAAAAGATTTCTGCTTCAAAAAAGTTGAAAATTTTCATTAAAAGATTTCGGCTTCAAAAAATTCCAAAACTTTCATGAAGTATTTCGGCTTCAAAAAAGTCGAAGATTTTCATGAAAAGATTTCTGCTTCAAAAAAGTTGAAAATTTTCATTAAAAGATTTCGGCTTCAAAAAATTCCAAAACTTTCATGAAGTATTTCGGCTTCAAAAAAGTTGAAAATTTTCATGAAAAGATTTCGGCTTCAAAAAAGTTGAAAATTTTCATCAAGTATTTCGGCTTCAAAGAAGTTGAAGATTTTCATGAAAAGATTTCTGCTTCAAAAAAGTTGAAAATTTTCGTGACAGGATTTTAGCTTTGAAAAAGGTAAAAATTTTCATGAAGTATTTCGGCTTCAAAAAGGTTGAAGATTTTCATGAAGTATTTCGGCTGCAAAAAAGTCGAAGATTTTCATGAAAAGATATCTGCTTCAAAAAAGTTGAACATTTTCATGAAAAGATTTCGGCTTCAAAAAAGTTTAAAATGTTCATGAAAAGATTTCAGCATCAAAAAAGTTGAAAACTTTAATGAAGTATTTCGGCTTCAAAAATGTTGAAAATTTTCATGAAAAGATTTCTATTTCAAAAAGGTTGAAAATTTTCATGAAAAGATTTCGGCTTCAAAAAGGTTGAAAATTTACATTAAAAGATTTGGGCTTCAAAAAAGTCAACGATTTTCATGAAAAGATTTCGGCTTCAAAAAAGTTGAAAATTTTCATGAAATAATTTCAGCTTCAGAAAAATTGAAAATTTTCATGACAGGATTATGGCTTTAAAAAAGGTAAGAATTTTCATGAAGTATTTCGGCTTCAAAAAAGTTGAAAATTTTCATGAACTATTTCGGCATCAAAAAAGTCAACGATTTTCATGAAAAGATTTCTGCTTCAAAAAAGTTGAAAATTTTCATGAAAAGATTTCGGCATCAAAAAAAGTTGAAAATTTTCATGAAAAGATTTCGGCTTCAAAAAAGTTGAAAATTTTCATGAAAAGATTTCGGCTTCAAAAAAGTTGAAAATTTTCATGAACTATTTCGGCATCAAAAAAGTTGAAAATTTTCATGAAAAGATTTAGACTTCAAAAAAGTTGAACATGTCCATGAATTTTTTCGACTTCAAAAAAGTCTAAAATTTTGATGAAAAGATTTATGCTTCAAAAAAGTTGAAAATTTTCATGAAAAGATTTCGGCTTCAAAAAAGTTGAACATTTTCATGAAAAGATTTCGGCTTCAAAAAAGTTGAAAATTTTCATGACAGGATTTTGGCTTTACAAAAAGTAAAAATTTTCATAAAGTATTTCGGCTTCAAAAAGGTTGAAAACTTTCATGAACTATTTCGACTTCAAAAAAGTCGAAGATTTTCATGAAAAGATTTCTGCTTCAAAAAAGTTGAAAATTTTCATTAAAAGATTTCGGCTTCAAAAAATTCAAAAACTTTCATGAAGTATTTCGGCTTCAAAAAGGTTGAAAATTTACATGAAAAGATTTGGGCTTCAAAAAAGTCAACGATTTTCATGAAAAGATTTCTGCTTCAAAAAAGTTGAAAATTTTCATGAAAAGATTTCGACTTCAAAAAGTTTGAAAATTTTCATGAAAAGATTTCGGCTTCAAAAAAGTGGAAAATGTTCATGAATTTTTTCGACGTCAAAAAATTCTAAGATTTTCATGAAAAGATTTCAGCTTCAAAAAAGTCAAAGATTTTCTTGAAAAGATTTCTGCTTCAAAAAATTTGAAAATTTTCATGACAGGATTTTGGCTTTAAAAAAGGTAAAAATTTTCATGACAAGATTTCGGCTCCAAAAAGTTGAAAATTTTCATGAAAAGATTTCTGCTTCAAAAAAGTTGAAAATTTTCATGACAGGATTTTGGCTTTAAAAAAGGTAAAAATTTTCATGACAAGATTTCGGCTCCAAAAAGTTGAAAATTTTCATGAAAAGATTTCTGCTTCAAAAAAGTTGAAAATTTTCATGAAAAGATTTCGGCTTGAAAAAAGTTGAAAATTTTCATGAAAAGATTTCAGCTTCAAAAAAGTTGAAAATTTTCATGACACCATTATGGCTTTAAAAAAGGTAAGAATTTTCATCAACTATTTCGGCTTCAAAAAAGTCGAAGTATTTCATGAAAAGATTTCTGCTTCAAAAAAGTTGAAAATTTTCATTAAAAGATTTCGGCTTCAAAAAGGTTGAAAACTTTCATGAACTATTTCGACTTCAAAAAAGTCGAAGATTTTCATGAAAAGATTTCTGCTTCAAAAAAGTTGAAAATTTTCATTAAAAGATTTCGGCTTCAAAAAATTCCAAAACTTTCATGAAGTATTTCGGCTTCAAAAAAGTCGAAGATTTTCATGAAAAGATTTCTGCTTCAAAAAAGTTGAAAATTTTCATTAAAAGATTTCGGCTTCAAAAAATTCCAAAACTTTCATGAAGTATTTCGGCTTCAAAAAAGTTGAAAATTTTCATGAAAAGATTTCGGCTTCAAAAAAGTTGAAAATTTTCATCAAGTATTTCGGCTTCAAAGAAGTTGAAGATTTTCATGAAAAGATTTCTGCTTCAAAAAAGTTGAAAATTTTCGTGACAGGATTTTAGCTTTGAAAAAGGTAAAAATTTTCATGAAGTATTTCGGCTTCAAAAAGGTTGAAGATTTTCATGAAGTATTTCGGCTGCAAAAAAGTCGAAGATTTTCATGAAAAGATATCTGCTTCAAAAAAGTTGAACATTTTCATGAAAAGATTTCGGCTTCAAAAAAGTTTAAAATGTTCATGAAAAGATTTCAGCATCAAAAAAGTTGAAAACTTTAATGAAGTATTTCGGCTTCAAAAATGTTGAAAATTTTCATGAAAAGATTTCTATTTCAAAAAGGTTGAAAATTTTCATGAAAAGATTTCGGCTTCAAAAAGGTTGAAAATTTACATTAAAAGATTTGGGCTTCAAAAAAGTCAACGATTTTCATGAAAAGATTTCGGCTTCAAAAAAGTTGAAAATTTTCATGAAATAATTTCAGCTTCAGAAAAATTGAAAATTTTCATGACAGGATTATGGCTTTAAAAAAGGTAAGAATTTTCATGAAGTATTTCGGCTTCAAAAAAGTTGAAAATTTTCATGAACTATTTCGGCATCAAAAAAGTCAACGATTTTCATGAAAAGATTTCTGCTTCAAAAAAGTTGAAAATTTTCATGAAAAGATTTCGGCATCAAAAAAAGTTGAAAATTTTCATGAAAAGATTTCGGCTTCAAAAAAGTTGAAAATTTTCATGAAAAGATTTCGGCTTCAAAAAAGTTGAAAATTTTCATGAACTATTTCGGCATCAAAAAAGTTGAAAATTTTCATGAAAAGATTTCGGCTTCAAAAAAGTTGAAAATTTTCATCAAGTATTTCGGCTTCAAAAAAGTCAAAGTATTTCATGAAAAGATTTCTGCTTCAAAAAAGTTGAAAATTTTTATGAAAAGATTTCGGCTTCAAAAAAGTTGAAAATTTACATGAAAAGATTTCGGCTTCAAAAAAGTTGAAAATTTTCATGAAAAGATTTCAGCTTCAAAAAAGTTGAAAATTTTCATGACAGCATTATGGCTTTAAAAAAGGTAAGAATTTTCATCAAGTATTTCGGCTTCAAAAAAGTCAAAGTATTTCATGAAAAGATTTCTGCTTCAAAAAAGTTGAAAATTTTCATGAAAAGATTTTGGCTTCAAAAAAGTTGAAAGTTTTCTGCTTTAAAAATGTCAAAGTGACCCGGTTGAGTTTTTATTTTCTACATCTTTGCAATAAATTCATCTCTTCATTCAGTATTCAAGGTATTCCTCAATTAACTTGTTTTTGATCATCATACATCCTTATTTTATTTTTTCCTTTCTTACTTTTTGAATAAAAAATATTTTTGTATCATTACCCTTCTAATGCACAACATGGGTCAAAAATGAATCCACTTTCTATGTTATTTCATGTATGGCTGAGTGTTTCTATGATATATCTTTGAAATAAATACATTTTATCATTTTCTTTTCCAAGTATGCAGTAAATATCTTGTTTTTGTTAAGCACAAATCATCATTTGTATTTTTCCTTTCTTACTTTATGAACGAGCACAGCTTTTGTATTTCTACATCAAGTCAGAAACGACCCCAGAAACGACCCACATGCATTTACTATAGCATTTGCTGTGAAACGTGGTTGTTTCAGACATTTCACAGCTCAGCACAGCTCCCTTGGAACATCTAATACATGTAAGTATTGTTTTTAAATTGTTCTAACATCACTTTAGAAAATATTTGATGACAATTGTGAAAGATAACTGTACATAACATTTGATTAGGTTTAGGTTACCTTGAGAGTGAGTACATTACTTGTCAGAAAGTTACAAGTAATTACTATTAGCTAGCTAGCTGTTGACACTTCTATTTTAGTTAGCTAATTCTATTGTAGTTAGCTAACTATTATGTAGATTGCTAGGCTACTTAGCAAAGTACTTAGCTAAGCTACTTAGCCAAGTCACCAAAATAAAACTCTATGTATGTGTATGTATATTGATGTGCATCTGAAAATTTTATTGTGCTTTTGATTTTCTTTATCCAGAGTATGGCTGGTCCCAGATTTACTACTGAGATGGTTGTAGCGATGCTGCAGGAAGAACCAGATGAGGAGGCAATTTGTCTTGATTCAGAGTCTGAAATTTCTGATGATGATGACCCAGAATATTTGCCAGAGGGTCAAGCTGGAGTTGTGGGTGTGTCTGGGAATCCATGAAGAAGACTCCTCTGATGATACAGAAGACTCATCTGATGAGTCCTCTGAAGAGGAAACTCAGACCCAGTCCAATAGATTGAGTAAAAACGGATCTTACTGGAATGAGAATCCCCCCATTCATGGCAGAACAAGAAGCCATAACATTCTGAGGAGCTGCCCAGGACCTACACCTGGATCACCAGCTGTTTCACCAAAAGATGCCTGGGATATGTTCATGAGTGACAACATCATTGAGGAGGTTCTAATATGTACCAACTTAGAGGGACGAAGAACAGCCACAGCAAAAGGGAAAGAGTGGAGAAGCATTGATAAAGAAGAATTGATGGCCTTCATCAATTCTTGCAGGGGGGGAGAAGAGCTGGGATGTGGCCTTGCAGGAGCTGTTTGTGGATCCGCTGCAAAATCCAATTTACAAGGCCACCATGGGGCTTAGGAGATATGAAGATATCCGCCGCGTCATACGGTTTGACGACAAGAGGACCAGGGCTCTGCGACTGGAAACACACCACATGGCGACATTTAGGTACGTGTGGGACTGTTTCCTGGACAACTGCAGAAGAAAGTTCATCCCCAGTGACTGTGTCACCATAGATGAGCAGCTTGTGCCATTCCGAGGCAGGTGCAAGTTACGGCAACACATGCCCAGCAAGCCTGCAAAATATGGGATAAAAATCTTCTGGATGTGCGACGCAAGGGTACCTTATGCAATAGATGGAATTGTCTATACCGGGAGACAGCCAGGTTCAGAGGAACCTTGGAGAGAATGTCGTCCAGCAATTGTGCAGTGGAATCAGACAGACAGGTGAATGTAAAGTACAATAGAGAAACTAATGTATTAAGTTTTAGCACAATACCTACATACTTTTTCCCAATCTTTAATAATGTGTATTTTATTTTTTTATTTGATTTCTCTGTAAGCAAAATAGTAAAACAGAATAAAATGCAATGCAATGCAACAGATTATGGCGTTAGAGTTTAAAGAATTCCATGTCGAGTAAATTTACAATCTTTTCCCCCTCTCATAGGTCGCAACATCACAATTAGCAACTTCTTCACCAGTGTCCCGCTGGCTGAGAAGCTCCTCGAGAAGAACCTGACCATTGTTGGGACTCTTTGCCAGAACAAATCGGACATACCACCTATCATGAAGCCATCCAAATCACGGGAGATTCATAGCTCAGAATTCGGATTCAATGGCAACATGACCATGGTGAGCTATGTGCAGAAGAAGGGAAAAGCTGTTGTCCTCCTGAGCACTATGCATGATGACAAAGCAGTGGATGACAGCAGTCAGAAGAAGAAACAATGGGAAGATGTGGGTTTAAAAAACAAAACACAGCCACCACCCAGCCACAAGAGGACATCAGACAGGAGGGCCAAAGGAAGAGGAAGAGGTGCACGATCTGCCCAGTTACCAAAGACAGAAAAGTCAGCAGCTAGTGTTCCCAGTGCACCAGGCCTGTGTGCAAGGAGCACAAACTCTTAGTGATCATTTGTGAGGCATGTCAAAATTGAGAAGGCAATTTGTGCTCTAGTGATGTGTTCAGTTGTATTTCATTTTGTTTGGTCACATTCACCAGTTTACAGTTGTTAAATTACAGATACAGTTCAGTTCAACAGCCGTGTTATCTGTTATCAGAGGTATGTGTATGTGTGACAAAATGACAAATAAACATGTTGCAAATATGAAATACATAAGTGTTTGGCTCCACTCACTGCTAAAGTAATTACTTGAAACAAATTATTATTATAGTATTAATTCATTTAATTTTAAATCACACTTGGATGTATGGGTCATTTTTGACCCATGTGTGTAAACTTGATGTAGTAATAAAAAAAGCTATTTTTGTTCATAAAGCATGAAAGCAAAAATGGAAATAGTGATTGGTGGTAATCAAAAACAAGATATTTAAAGAATACTTGGAATATTCAATCATAAAATAAATTGATTTCAAAAGATAGAACAAAGAAAAACTCAGCCAGCATGAAGAAAGTCGAAGATTTTCATGAAAATTTTCAACTTTTTTGAAGCCGAAATACTTCATGAAAATCTTTGACTTTTTTGAAGCCGAAATCTTTTCATGAAAGTTTTCAACTTTTTTAAAGCCGAAATCTTTTCATGAAAATTTTGAACTTTTTTGAAGCAGAAATCTTTTCATCAAAATTATCAACTTTTTTGAAAATGAAACCTTTTCATCAAAATTTTTGACTTTTTTGAAGCCGAAATCTTTTCATGTAAATTTTTAACTTTTTTGAAACCGAAATACTTCATGAAAATTTTCAACTTTTTTGAAGCTGAAATTTTTTCATGAAAATGTTCAACTTTTTTGAAGCAGAAATCGTTTCATGAAGATCTTCAACTTTTTTGAAGCAAAAATCTTTTCATCAAAATTTTCAAATTTTTTGAAGCTGAAATACTTCATGAAAATGTTCAACTTTTTTGAAGCCGAAATCTTTTCATGAAAATTTTTAACTTTGTTGAAGCAGAAATCTTTTCATGAAAATTTTCAACTTTGTTGAAGCAGAAATCTTTTCATGAAAATTTTCAACTTTGTTGAAGCCGAAATCTTTTCATGAAAATCTTCAACTTTTTTGAAGCAGAATCACTTTATGAAAATGTTCAACTTTTTTGAAGCCGAACTCTTTTCATGAAAAATTTCAATTTTGTTGAAGCTGAAATCTTTTCATGTAAATTTTTAACTTTTTTGAAACCGAAATACTTCATGAAAATTTTCAACTTTTTTGAAGCTGAAATTTTTTCATGAAAATGTTCAACTTTTTTGAAGCAGAAATCGTTTCATGAAGATCTTCAACTTTTTTGAAGCAAAAATCTTTTCATCAAAATTTTCAAATTTTTTGAAGCTGAAATACTTCATGAAAATGTTCAACTTTTTTGAAGCCGAAATCTTTTCATGAAAATTTTCAACTTTTTTGAAGGCTAAATCTTTTCATGAAAATTTTTAACTTTGTTGAAGCAGTAATCTTTTCATGAAAATTTTCAACTTTGTTGAAGCAGAAATCTTTTCATGAAAATTTTAAAGCAGAAATCTTTTCATGAAAATTTTCAACTTTTTTGAAGCTGAAATCTTTTCATGTAAATTTTCAACTTTTTTGAAACCAAAATACTTCATGAAAATTTTTGACTTTTTTGAAGCCGAAATCTTTTCATGAAAATCTTCGACTTTTTTGA
Organism: Labrus bergylta; assembly: GCF_963930695.1. Lineage (NCBI taxonomy): Eukaryota > Metazoa > Chordata > Actinopteri > Labriformes > Labridae > Labrus > Labrus bergylta. The sequence continues at coordinate 29,746,072 of NC_089208.1, read as the reverse complement.
AGCAGAAATCTTTTTATGAAAATTTTCAACTTTTTTGAAGCAGAAATCTTTTCATTGAAATTTTAAAGCAGAAATCTTTTCATGAAAATTTTCAACTTTTTTGAAGCTGAAATCTTTTCATGTAAATTTTCAACTTTTTTGAAACCAAAATACTTCATGAAAATTTTTGACTTTTTTGAAGCTGAAATCTTTTCATGAAAATCTTCGACTTTTTTGAAGCAGAAATCTTTTTATGAACATTTTCAACTTTTTTGAAGCAGAAATCTTTTCATGAAAATTTTCAACTTTTTTAAAGCCAAAATCCTGTAATGAAAAATTTCAATTTTGTTGAAGCAGAAATCTTTTCATGAAAATTTTCAACTTTTTTAAAGCCAAAATCCTGTAATGAAAAATTTCAATTTTGTTGAAGCAGAAATCTTTTCATGAAAATTTTCAACTTTGTTGAAGCAGAAATCTTTTCATGAAAATTTTAAAGCAGAAATCTTTTCATGAAAATTTTCAACTTTTTTGAAGCCGAAATCTTTTCATGTAAATTTTCAACTTTTTTGAAACCAAAATACTTCATGAAAATTTTTGACTTTTTTGAAGCCGAAATCTTTTCATGAAAATCTTCGACTTTTTTGAAGCAGAAATCTTTTTATGAAAATTTTCAACTTTTTTGAAGCAGAAATCTTTTCATGAAAATCTTCAACTTTTTTAAAGCCAAAATCCTGTAATGAAAAATTTCAATTTTGTTGAAGCTGAAATCTTTTCATGGAAATTTTCAACTTTTTTGAAGCCAAAATCTTGTCATGAAAATTTTCAACTTTTTTGAAGCAGAAATCTTTTCATAAAAATTATCAACTTTTTTGAAAATGAAACCTTTTCATCAAAATTTTCAACTTTTTTGAAGCCGAAATCTTTTCATGTAAATTTTTAAGTTTTTTGAAACCGAAATACTTCATGAAAATTTTCAACTTTTTTGAAGCAAAAATCTTTTCATGAAAATCTTCAACTTTTTTGAAGCAGAAATACTTCATGGAAATGTTCAACTTTTTTGAAGCCGAAATCTTTTCATGAAAATTTTGAACTTTTTTGAAGCAGAAATCTTTTCATCAAAATTTTCAAATTTTTTGAAGCTGAAATACTTCATGAAATTTTTTACCTTTTTTAAAGCCAAAATCCTGTCATGAAAATTTTCAACTTTGTTGAAGCCGAAATCTTTTCATGAAAATCTTCAACTTTTTTGAAGCAGAAATACTTTATGAAAATGTTCAACTTTTTTGAAGCCGAAATCTTTTCATGAAAATTTTCAACTTTTTTGAAGGCTAAATCTTTTCATGAAAATTTTTAACTTTGTTGAAGCAGAAATCTTTTCATGAAAATTTTCATGCAGAAATCTTTTCATGAAAATCTTCAACTTTTTTGAAGGCTAAATCTTTTCATGAAAATTTTTAACTTTGTTGAAGCAGAAATCTTTTCATGAAAATTTTCATGCAGAAATCTTTTCATGAAAATCTTCGACTTTTTTGAAGCAGAAATCTTTTCATGAAAATTTTCATGCAGAAATCTTTTCATGAAAATCTTCGACTTTTTTGAAGCCTAAATCTTTTCATGAAAATTTTCAACTTTTTTGAAGCAGAAATCTTTTTATGAAAATTTTCAACTTTTTTAAATCCGAAATCTTTTCATGAAAATCTTTGACTTTTTTAATGCAGAAATACTTTCATGAAAATTTTCAAGCAGAAATCTTTTCATGAAAATTTTCAATTTTTTTAAATCCGAAATCTTTTCATGAATCTTTTCATGAAAATTTTGAAGCAGAAATCTTTTCATGAAAATTTTCAACTTTTTTGAAGCCGAAATCTTTTCATGAAAGTTTTCAACTTTTTGAAGCAAAAATACTTCATGAAAATTTTCAACTTTTTAAAAAGCTTGAAATTTTCAACTTTTTTGAAACAGAAATCTTTTCATGTAAATTTTGAACTTTTTTGAAAATGAAATCTTTTCATGAAAATTTTCAACTTTTTTGAAGTCGAAATACTTCATGAAAGTTTTCAACTTTTTCAAAGCTGAAATACTTCATGAAAGTTTTCAACTTTTTTAAAGCTGAAATCTTTATATGTAAATTTTCAACTTTATTCAAACTGATATTCTACATTTTCGAACTCAAAGTGTCGTTTCAAAGTAAAAATACTGTTAGAAGGAGTGATTCAGACAAAATTAGATGAAACAGCTGTACTGGTAACAAACAACGATATTAACAGCTTTAGTGATCAAATTGAGCGTATCTTGCGAAGCTGAGCTCGAAAGTGACATGAAACATGTTTTTGAGACATAAAGTGACACTTACAGTGAATACCTGTTCTGACTACATTTTCTAACTCAAAGTGTCGTTTCAAAGTAAAAATACTGTTAGAAGGAGTGATTCAGACAAAATTAGATGAAACAGCAGCACTGGTAACAAACAACGATATTAACAGCTTTAGTGATCAAATTGAGCGTATCTTGCGAAGCTGAGCTCGAAAGTGACATGAAACAAGTTTTTGAGACATAAAGTGAAACTTACTGTTCAGACTACATTTTTAACTCAAAGTGCCGTTTCAAAGTAAAAATACTGTTAGAAGGAGTGATTCAGACAAAATTAGATGAAACAGTTGTACTGGTAACAAATGAGCGCAGTTACATGAAATAACATCAAAATCAACATTCCCTGAGCCAGACAACGCTATTAAAAGCTTTAGTGATCAAATTGAGCGTATCTTGCGAAGTTGTGCTCGAAAGTGACATGAAACATGTTTTGAACAGTAAGTGTCACTTTATGTCTCAAAAACATGTTTCATGTCACTTTCGAGCTCAGCTTCGCAAGATACGCTCAATTTGATCACTAAAGCTGTTAATATCGTTGATTGTTAGCAGTACAGCTGTTTCAACTAATTTTGTCTGAAACACTCCTTCTAACAGTATTTTTACTTTGAAACGACGCTTTGAGTTAGAAAATGTAGTCAGAACAGGTATTCACTGTAAGTGTCACTTTATGTCTCAAAAACATGTTTCATGTCACTTTCGAGCTCAGCTTCGCAAGATACGCTCAATTTGATCACTAAAGCTGTTAATAGCGTTGTCTGGCTCAGGGAATGTTGATTTTGATGTCATTTCATGTAACTGCGCTCATTTGTTACCACTACAGCTGTTTCATCTAATTTTGTCTGAATCACTCCCTCTAACAGTATTTTTACTTTGAAACGACACTTTGAGTTAGAAAATGTAGTCTGAACAGTAAGTGTCACTTTATGTCTGAAAAACATGTTTCATGTCACTTTCGAGCTCAGCTTCGCAAGATACGCTCAATTTGATCACTAAAGCTGTTAATAGCGTTGTCTGGCTCAGGGAATGTTGATTTTGATGTCATTTCATGTAACTGCGCTCATTTTTTACCACTACAGCTGTTTCATCTAATTTTGCCTGAAAAACTCCTTCTAACAGTATTTTTACTTTGAAACGACACTTTGAGTTAGAAAATGCAGTCTGAACAGTAAGTGTCACTTTTTGTCTGAAAAACATGTTTCATGTCACTTTCGAGCTCAGCTTCGCAAGATACGCTCAATTTGATCACTAAAGCTGTTAATATCGTTGTTTGTTACCAGTACAGCTGTTTCATCTAATTTTGTCTGAATCACTCCCTCTAACAGTATTTTTACTTTGAAACGACACTTTGAGTTAGAAAATGTAGTCTGAACAGTAAGTGTCACTTTATGTCTGAAAAACATGTTTCATGTCACTTTCGAGCTCAGCTTCGCAAGATACGCTCAATTTGATCACTAAAGCTGTTAATAGCGTTGTCTGGCTCAGGGAATGTTGATTTTGATGTCATTTCATGTAACTGCGCTCATTTTTTACCACTACAGCTGTTTCATCTAATTTTGCCTGAAAAACTCCTTCTAACAGTATTTTTACTTTGAAACGACACTTTGAGTTAGAAAATGCAGTCTGAACAGTAAGTGTCACTTTTTGTCTGAAAAACATGTTTCATGTCACTTTCGAGCTCAGCTTCGCAAGATACGCTCAATTTGATCACTAAAGCTGTTAATAGCGTTGTCTGGCTCAGGGAATGATGATTTTGATGTCATTTCATGTAACTGCGCTCATTTGTTACCAGTACAGCTGTTTCATCTAATTTTGTCTGAATCACTCCTTCTAACAGTATTTTTACTTTGAAACGACACTTTGAGTTAGAAAATGCAGTCTGAACAGTAAGTGTCACTTTTTGTCTGAAAAACATGTTTCATGTCACTTTCGAGCTCAGCTTCGCAAGATACGCTCAATTTGATCACTAAAGTTGTTAATAGCGTTGTCTGGCTCAGGGAATGATGATTTTGATGTCATTTCATGTAACTGCGCTCATTTGTTACCAGTACAGCTGTTTCATCTAATTTTGTCTGAATCACTCCTTCTAACAGTATTTTTACTTTGAAACGACACTTTGAGTTAGAAAATGTAGAATATCAGTTTGAATAAAGTCGAAAATTTTCATGAATAGATTTCTGCTTCAAAAAAGTATAAATTTTTCATGACAGGATTTTGGCTTTAAAAAAGGTAAAAATTTTCATGAAAAGATTTCGGCTTCAAAAAAGTTGAAAATTTTCATGAAAAGATTTACACTTCAAAAAAGTTGAAAATGTTCATGAATTTTTTCGACTTCAAAAAAGTCTAAGATTTTCATGAAAAGATTTCTGCTTCAAAAACTTGAAAATTTTCATGAAAAGATTTCGGCTTCAAAAAAGTTGAAAATTTTCATGAAATGATTTACACTTCAAAAAAGTTGAAAATGTTCATGAATTTTTTCGACTTCAAAAAAGTCTAAGATTTTCATGAAAAGATTTCTGCTTCAAAAACTTGAAAATTTTCATGAAAAGATTTCGGCTTCAAAAAAGTTGAAAATTTTCATGAAAAGATTTACACTTCAAAAAAGTTGAAAATGTTCATGAATTTTTTCGACTTCAAAAAAGTCTAAGATTTTCATGAAAAGATTTCTGCTTCAAAAATTTGAAAATTTTCATGAAAAGATTTCGGCTTCAAAAAAGTTGAAAATTTTCATGAAAAGATTTACACTTCAAAAAAGTTGAAAATGTTCATGAATTTTTTCGACTTCAAAAAAGTCTAAGATTTTCATGAAAAGATTTCTGCTTCAAAAACTTGAAAATTTTCATGAAAAGATTTCGGCTTCAAAAAAGTTGAAAATTTTCATGAAAAGATTTACACTTCAAAAAAGTTGAAAATGTTCATGAATTTTTTCGACTTCAAAAAAGTCTAAGATTTTCATGAAAAGATTTCTGCTTCAAAAACTTGAAAATTTTCATGAAAAGATTTCGGCTTCAAAAAAGTTGAAAATTTTCATGAAATGATTTACACTTCAAAAAAGTTGAAAATGTTCATGAATTTTTTCGACTTCAAAAAAGTCTAAGATTTTCATGAAAAGATTTCTGCTTCAAAAACTTGAAAATTTTCATGAAAAGATTTCGGCTTCAAAAAAGTTGAAAATTTTCATGAAAAGATTTACACTTCAAAAAAGTTGAAAATGTTCATGAATTTTTTCGACTTCAAAAAAGTCTAAGATTTTCATGAAAAGATTTCTGCTTCAAAAACTTGAAAATTTTCATGAAAAGATTTCGGCTTCAAAAAAGTTGAAAATTTTCATGAAAAGATTTACACTTCAAAAAAGTTGAAAATGTTCATGAATTTTTTCGACTTCAAAAAAGTCTAAGATTTTCATGAAAAGATTTCTGCTTCAAAAACTTGAAAATTTTCATGAAAAGATTTCGGCTTCAAAAAAGTTGAAAATTTTCATGAAAAGATTTACACTTCAAAAAAGTTGAAAATGTTCATGAATTTTTTCGACTTCAAAAAAGTCTAAGATTTTCATGAAAAGATTTCTGCTTCAAAAACTTGAAAATTTTCATGAAAAGATTTCGGCTTCAAAAAAGTTGAAAATTTTCATGAAAAGATTTACACTTCAAAAAAGTTGAAAATGTTCATGAATTTTTTCGACTTCAAAAAAGTCTAAGATTTTCATGAAAAGATTTCTGCTTCAAAAAGGTTGAAAATTTTCATGAAAAGATTTCGGCTTCAAAAAAGTTGAAAATTTTCATGAAAAGATTTACACTTCAAAAAAGTTGAAAATGTTCATGAATTTTTTCGACTTCAAAAAAGTCTAAGATTTTCATGAAAAGATTTCTGCTTCAAAAACTTGAAAATTTTCATGAAAAGATTTCGGCTTCAAAAAAGTTGAAAATTTTCATGAAAAGATTTACACTTCAAAAAAGTTGAAAATGTTCATGAATTTTTTCGACTTCAAAAAAGTCTAAGATTTTCATGAAAAGATTTCTGCTTCAAAAACTTGAAAATTTTCATGAAAAGATTTCGGCTTCAAAAAAGTTGAAAATTTTCATGAAAAGATTTACACTTCAAAAAAGTTGAAAATGTTCATGAATTTTTTCGACTTCAAAAAAGTCTAAGATTTTCATGAAACGATTTCTGCTTCAAAAACTTGAAAATTTTCATGAGAAGATTTCGGCTTCAAAAAAGTGGAAAATTTTCATGAAAAGATTTACACTTCAAAAAAGTTGAAAATGTTCATGAATTTTTTCGACTTAAAAAAAGTCGAACATTTTCATGAATAGATTTCGGCTTCAAAAATGTTGAAAATTTTCATGAACTATTTCGGCATCAAAAAATTGAAAATTTACATTAAAAGATTTCGGCTTCAAAAAAGTCAAAAATTTTCATGAAGTATTTCGGCTTCAAAAAAGTCAAAGATTTTCATGAAAAGATTTCTGCTTCAGAAAAGTCGAACATTTTCATGAAGTATTTCGGTTTCAAAAAGGTTGAAAATTTACATTAAAAGATTTGGGCTTCAAAAAAGTCAACGATTTTCATGAAAAGATTTAGACTTCAAAAAAGATGAAAACTTTCATGACAAGATTTCGGCTCCAAAAAGTTGAAAATTTTCATGAAAAGATTTCGGCTTCAAAAAAGTTGAAAATTTTCATGACACCATTATGGCTTTAAAAAAGGTAAGAATTTTCATCAACTATTTCGGCTTCAAAAAAGTCGAAGTATTTCATGAAAAGATTTCTGCTTCAAAAAAGTTGAAAATTTTCATTAAAAGATTTCGGCTTCAAAAAGGTTGAAAACTTTCATGAACTATTTCGACTTCAAAAAAGTCGAAGATTTTCATGAAAAGATTTCTGCTTCAAAAAAGTTGAAAATTTTCATTAAAAGATTTCGGCTTCAAAAAATTCCAAAACTTTCATGAAGTATTTCGGCTTCAAAAAAGTTGAAAATTTTCATGAAAAGATTTCGGCTTCAAAAAAGTTGAAAATTTTCATCAAGTATTTCGTCTTCAAAGAAGTTGAAGATTTTCATGAAAAGATTTCTGCTTCAAAAAAGTTGAAAATTTTCGTGACAGGATTTTAGCTTTGAAAAAGGTAAAAATTTTCATGAAGTATTTCGGCTTCAAAAAGGTTGAAGATTTTCATGAAGTATTTCGGCTTCAAAAAAGTTGAAGATTTTCATGAAAAGATTTCTGCTTCAAAAAAGTTGAACATTTTCATGAAAAGATTTCGGCTTCAAAAAAGTTTAAAATGTTCATGAAAAGATTTCAGCATCAAAAAAGTTGAAAACTTTAATGAAGTATTTCGGCTTCAAAAATGTTGAAAATTTTCATGAAAAGATTTCTATTTCAAAAAGGTTGAAAATTTTCATGAAAAGATTTCGGCTTCAAAAAGGTTGAAAATTTACATTAAAAGATTTGGGCTTCAAAAAAGTCAACGATTTTCATGAAAAGATTTCGGCTTCAAAAAAGTTGAAAATTTTCATGAAATAATTTCAGCTTCAGAAAAATTGAAAATTTTCATGACAGGATTATGGCTTTAAAAAAGGTAAGAATTTTCATGAAGTATTTCGGCTTCAAAAAAGTTGAAAATTTTCATGAACTATTTCGGCATCAAAAAAGTCAACGATTTTCATGAAAAGATTTCTGCTTCAAAAAAGTTGAAAATTTTCATGAAAAGATTTCGGCATCAAAAAAAGTTGAAAATTTTCATGAAAAGATTTCGGCTTCAAAAAAGTTGAAAATGTTCATGAAAAGATTTCGGCTTCAAAAAGTTTGAAAATTTTCATGAAAAGATTTCGGCTTCAAAAAAGTTAAACATTTTCATCAAAAGATTTCGGCTCCAAAAAGTTGAAAATTTTCATGAAAAGATTTAGACTTCAAAAAAGATGAAAACTTTCATGACAAGATTTCGGCTCCAAAAAGTTGAAAATTTTCATGAAAAGATTTCGGCTTCAAAAAAATTGAAAATTTTCATGAAAAGATTTCGGCTTCAAAAAAGTTGAACATTTTCATGAAAAGATTTCGGCTTCAAAAAAGTTGAAAATTTTCATGACAGGATTTTGGCTTTACAAAAAGTAAAAATTTTCATAAAATATTTCGGCTTCAAAAAGGTTGAAAACTTTCATGAACTATTTCGACTTCAAAAAAGTCGAAGATTTTCATGAAAAGATTTCTGCTTCAAAAAAGTTGAAAATTTTCATTAAAAGATTTCGGCTTCAAAAAATTCAAAAACTTTCATGAAGTATTTCGGCTTCAAAAAGGTTGAAAATTTACATGAAAAGATTTGGGCTTCAAAAAAGTCAACGATTTTCATGAAAAGATTTCTGCTTCAAAAAAGTTGAAAATTTTCATGAAAAGATTTCGACTTCAAAAAGTTTGAAAATTTTCATGAAAAGATTTCGGCTTCAAAAAAGTGGAAAATGTTCATGAATTTTTTCGACGTCAAAAAATTCTAAGATTTTCATGAAAAGATTTCAGCTTCAAAAAAGTCAAAGATTTTCTTGAAAAGATTTCTGCTTCAAAAAATTTGAAAATTTTCATGACAGGATTTTGGCTTTAAAAAAGGTAAAAATTTTCATGACAAGATTTCGGCTCCAAAAAGTTGAAAATTTTCATGAAAAGATTTCTGCTTCAAAAAAGTTGAAAATTTTCATGAAAAGATTTCGGCTTCAAAAAAGTTGAAAATTTTCATGAAAAGATTTCAGCTTCAAAAAAGTTGAAAATTTTCGTGACAGGATTTTAGCTTTCAAAAAGGTAAAAATTTTCATGAAGTATTTCGGCTTCAAAAAGGTTGAAGATTTTCATGAAGTATTTCGGCTGCAAAAAAGTCGAAGATTTTCATGAAAAGATTTCTGCTTCAAAAAAGTTGAACATTTTCATGAAAAGATTTCGGCTTCAAAAAAGTTTAAAATGTTCATGAAAAGATTTCAGCATCAAAAAAGTTGAAAACTTTAATGAAGTATTTCGGCTTCAAAAATGTTGAAAATTTTCATGAAAAGATTTCTATTTCAAAAAGGTTGAAAATTTTCATGAAAAGATTTCGGCTTCAAAAAAGTTGAAAATTTTCATGAAAAGATTTCAGCTTCAAAAAAGTCAAAGATTTTCTTGAAAAGATTTCTGCTTCAAAAAAGTTGAAAATTTTCATGACAGGATTTTGGCTTTAAAAAAGGTAAAAATTTTCATGAAAAGATTTCTGCTTCAAAAACTTGAAAATTTTCATGAAAAGATTTCGGCTTCAAAAAAGTTGAAAATTTTCATGAAAAGATTTACACTTCAAAAAAGTTGAAAATGTTCATGAATTTTTTCGACTTCAAAAAAGTCTAAGATTTTCATGAAAAGATTTCTGCTTCAAAAACTTGAAAATTTTCATGAAAAGATTTCGGCTTCAAAAAAGTTGAAAATTTTCATGAAAAGATTTACTCTTCAAAAAAGTTGAAAATGTTCATGAATTTTTTCGACTTCAAAAAAGTCGAACATTTTCATGAATAGATTTCGGCTTCAAAAATGTTGAAAATTTTCATGAACTATTTCGGCATCAAAAAATTGAAAATTTACATTAAAAGATTTCGGCTTCAAAAAAGTCAAAAATTTTCATGAAGTATTTCGGCTTCAAAAAAGTTGAAAATTTTCATGAAAAGATTTCTGCTTCAAAAAGTTGAAAATTTTCATGTATTTTTTCAACTTCAAAAAAGTTAAAAATTTTCATTAAAAGATTTCTGCTTCAAAATAGTTGACAATTTTCATGAAAAGATTTCTGCTTCAAAAAAGTTGAAAATTTTCATGAACTATTTCGGCATCAAAAAATTTGAAAATTTACATTAAAAGATTTCGGCTTTCAAAAAAGTCAAAAATTTTCATGAATTATTTCGGCTTCAAAAAAGTTGAAAATTTTCATGAAAAGATTTCGGCTTCAAAAAGTTGAAAATTTTCATGAAATGATTTCGGCTTCAAAAAAGTTGAAAATTTTCATGAACTATTTCGGCATCAAAAAAGTTGAAAATTTGCATGAAAAGATTTCGGCTTCAAAAAAGTTGAAAATTTTCATGAAGTATTTCGGCTTCAAAAAAGTCAAAGATTTTCATGAAAAGATTTCTGCTTCAGAAAAGTCGAACATTTTCATGAAGTATTTCGGCTTCAAAAAGGTTGAAAATTTACATTAAAAGATTTGGGCTTCAAAAAAGTCAACGATTTTCATGAAAAGATTTAGACTTCAAAAAAGATGAAAACTTTCATGACAAGATTTCGGCTCCAAAAAGTTGAAAATTTTCATGAAAAGATTTCGGCTTCAAAAAAGTTGAAAATTTTCATGAAAAGATTTCGGCTTCAAAAAAGTTGAACATTTTCATGAAAAGATTTCGGCTTCAAAAAAGTTGAAAATTTTCATGACAGGATTTTGGCTTTACAAAAAGTAAAAATTTTGATAAAGTATTTCGGCTTCAAAAAGGTTGAAAACTTTCATGAACTATTTCGACTTCAAAAAAGTCGAAGATTTTCATGAAAAGATTTCTGCTTCAAAAAAGTTGAAAATTTTCATTAAAAGATTTCGGCTTCAAAAAATTCAAAAACTTTCATGAAGTATTTCGGCTTCAAAAAGGTTGAAAATTTACATGAAAAGATTTGGGCTTCAAAAAAGTCAACGATTTTCATGAAAAGATTTCTGCTTCAAAAAAGTTGAAAATTTTCATGAAAAGATTTCGACTTCAAAAAGTTTGAAAATTTTCATGAAAAGATTTCGGCTTCAAAAAAGTGGAAAATGTTCATGAATTTTTTCGACGTCAAAAAATTCTAAGATTTTCATGAAAAGATTTCAGCTTCAAAAAAGTCAAAGATTTTCTTGAAAAGATTTCTGCTTCAAAAAATTTGAAAATTTTCATGACAGGATTTTGGCTTTAAAAAAGGTAAAAATTTTCATGACAAGATTTCGGCTCCAAAAAGTTGAAAATTTTCATGAAAAGATTTCGGCTTCAAATAAGTTGAAAATTTTCATGAAAAGATTTTGGCTTCAAAAAAGTATAAAATGTTCATCAAGTATTTCGGCTTCAAAAAAGTCAAAGTATTTCATGAAAAGATTTCTGCTTCAAAAAAGTTGAAAATTTTCATGAAAAGATTTCGGCTTCAAAAAAGTTGAAAATTTACATGAAAAGATTTCGGCTTCAAAAAAGTTGAAAATTTTCATGAAAAGATTTCAGCTTCAAAAAAGTTGAAAATTTTCATGACACCATTATGGCTTTAAAAAAGGTAAGAATTTTCATCAACTATTTCGGCTTCAAAAAAGTCGAAGTATTTCATGAAAAGATTTCTGCTTCAAAAAGGTTGAAAATTTACATGAAAAGATTTGGGCTTCAAAAAAGTCAACGATTTTCATGAAAAGATTTCTGCTTCAAAAAAGTTGAAAATTTTCATGAAAAGATTTCGACTTCAAAAAGTTTAAAAAATTTTCATGAAAAGATTTCGGCTTCAAAAAAGTGGAAAATGTTCATGAATTTTTTCGACGTCAAAAAATTCTAAGATTTTCATGAAAAGATTTCAGCTTCAAAAAAGTCAAAGATTTTCTTGAAAAGATTTCTGCTTCAAAAAATTTGAAAATTTTCATGACAGGATTTTGGCTTTAAAAAAGGTAAAAATTTTCATGACAAGATTTCGGCTCCAAAAAGTTGAAAATTTTCATGAAAAGATTTCTGCTTCAAAAAAGTTGAAAATTTTCATGAAAAGATTTCGGCTTCAAAAAAGTTGAAAATTTACATGAAAAGATTTCGGCTTCAAAAAAGTTGAAAATTTTCATGAAAAGATTTCAGCTTCAAAAAAGTTGAAAATTTACATGACACCATTATGGCTTTAAAAAAGGTAAGAATTTTCATCAACTATTTCGGCTTCAAAAAAGTCGAAGTATTTCATGAAAAGATTTCTGCTTCAAAAAAGTTGAAAATTTTCATTAAAAGATTTCGGCTTCAAAAAGGTTGAAAACTTTCATGAACTATTTCGACTTCAAAAAAGTCGAAGATTTTCATGAAAAGATTTCTGCTTCAAAAAAGTTGAAAATTTTCATTAAAAGATTTCGGCTTCAAAAAATTCCAAAACTTTCATGAAGTATTTCGGCTTCAAAAAAGTTGAAAATTTTCATGAAAAGATTTCGGCTTCAAAAAAGTTGAAAATTTTTATCAAGTATTTCGGCTTCAAAGAAGTTGAAGATTTTCATGAAAAGATTTCTGCTTCAAAAAAGTTGAAAATTTTCGTGACAGGATTTTAGCTTTGAAAAAGGTAAAAATTTTCATGAAGTATTTCGGCTTCAAAAAGGTTGAAGATTTTCATGAAGTATTTCGGCTGCAAAAAAGTCGAAGATTTTCATGAAAAGATTTCTGCTTCAAAAAAGTTGAACATTTTCATGAAAAGATTTCGGCTTCAAAAAAGTTTAAAATGTTCATGAAAAGATTTCAGCATCAAAAAAGTTGAAAACTTTAATGAAGTATTTCGGCTTCAAAAATGTTGAAAATTTTCATGAAAAGATTTCGGCTTCAAAAAGGTTGAAAATTTTCATGAAAAGATTTCGGCTTCAAAAAAGTTGAAAATTTTCATGAAAAGATTTCAGCTTCAAAAAAGTCAAAGATTTTCTTGAAAAGATTTCTGCTTCAAAAAAGTTGAAAATTTTCATGACAGGATTTTGGCTTTAAAAAAGGTAAAAATTTTCATGACAAGATTTCGGCTTCAAAAAAGTTGAAAATTTTCATGAAAAGATTTCGGCTTCAAAAAAGTTGAAAATTTTCATCAAGTATTTCGGCTTCAAAAAAGTCAAAGTATTTCATGAAAAGATTTCTGCTTCAAAAAAGTTGAAAATTTTTATGAAAAGATTTCGGCTTCAAAAAAGTTGAAAATTTACATGAAAAGATTTCGGCTTCAAAAAAGTTGAAAATTTTCATGAAAAGATTTCAGCTTCAAAAAAGTTGAAAATTTTCATGACAGCATTATGGCTTTAAAAAAGGTAAGAATTTTCATCAAGTATTTCGGCTTCAAAAAAGTCAAAGTATTTCATGAAAAGATTTCTGCTTCAAAAAAGTTGAAAATTTTCATGAAAAGATTTTGGCTTCAAAAAAGTTGAAAGTTTTCATGAAGTATTTCTGCTTTAAAAATGTCAAAGTGACCCGGTTGAGTTTTTATTTTCTACATCTTTGCAATAAATTCATCTCTTCATTCAGTATTCAAGGTATTCCTCAATTAACTTGTTTTTGATCATCATACATCCTTATTTTATTTTTTCCTTTCTTACTTTTTGAATAAAAAATATTTTTGTATCATTACCCTTCTAATGCACAACATGGGTCAAAAATGAATCCACTTTCTATGTTATTTCATGTATGGCTGAGTGTTTCTATGATATATCTTTGAAATAAATACATTTTATCATTTTCTTTTCCAAGTATGCAGTAAATATCTTGTTTTTGTTAAGCACAAATCATCATTTGTATTTTTCCTTTCTTACTTTATGAACGAGCACAGCTTTTGTATTTCTACATCAAGTCAGAAACGACCCCAGAAACGACCCACATGCATTTACTATAGCATTTGCTGTGAAACGTGGTTGTTTCAGACATTTCACAGCTCAGCACAGCTCCCTTGGAACATCTAATACATGTAAGTATTGTTTTTAAATTGTTCTAACATCACTTTAGAAAATATTTGATGACAATTGTGAAAGATAACTGTACATAACATTTGATTAGGTTTAGGTTACCTTGAGAGTGAGTACATTACTTGTCAGAAAGTTACAAGTAATTACTATTAGCTAGCTAGCTGTTGACACTTCTATTTTAGTTAGCTAATTCTATTGTAGTTAGCTAACTATTATGTAGATTGCTAGGCTACTTAGCAAAGTACTTAGCTAAGCTACTTAGCCAAGTCACCAAAATAAAACTCTATGTATGTGTATGTATATTGATGTGCATCTGAAAATTTTATTGTGCTTTTGATTTTCTTTATCCAGAGTATGGCTGGTCCCAGATTTACTACTGAGATGGTTGTAGCGATGCTGCAGGAAGAACCAGATGAGGAGGCAATTTGTCTTGATTCAGAGTCTGAAATTTCTGATGATGATGACCCAGAATATTTGCCAGAGGGTCAAGCTGGAGTTGTGGGTGTGTCTGGGAATCCATGAAGAAGACTCCTCTGATGATACAGAAGACTCATCTGATGAGTCCTCTGAAGAGGAAACTCAGACCCAGTCCAATAGATTGAGTAAAAACGGATCTTACTGGAATGAGAATCCCCCCATTCATGGCAGAACAAGAAGCCATAACATTCTGAGGAGCTGCCCAGGACCTACACCTGGATCACCAGCTGTTTCACCAAAAGATGCCTGGGATATGTTCATGAGTGACAACATCATTGAGGAGGTTCTAATATGTACCAACTTAGAGGGACGAAGAACAGCCACAGCAAAAGGGAAAGAGTGGAGAAGCATTGATAAAGAAGAATTGATGGCCTTCATCAATTCTTGCAGGGGGGGAGAAGAGCTGGGATGTGGCCTTGCAGGAGCTGTTTGTAGATCCGCTGCAAAATCCAATTTACAAGGCCACCATGGGGCTTAGGAGATATGAAGATATCCGCCGCGTCATACGGTTTGACGACAAGAGGACCAGGGCTCTGCGACTGGAAACACACCACATGGCGACATTTAGGTACGTGTGGGACTGTTTCCTGGACAACTGCAGAAGAAAGTTCATCCCCAGTGACTGTGTCACCATAGATGAGCAGCTTGTGCCATTCCGAGGCAGGTGCAAGTTACGGCAACACATGCCCAGCAAGCCTGCAAAATATGGGATAAAAATCTTCTGGATGTGCGACGCAAGGGTACCTTATGCAATAGATGGAATTGTCTATACCGGGAGACAGCCAGGTTCAGAGGAACCTTGGAGAGAATGTCGTCCAGCAATTGTGCAGTGGAATCAGACAGACAGGTGAATGTAAAGTACAATAGAGAAACTAATGTATTAAGTTTTAGCACAATACCTACATACTTTTTCCCAATCTTTAATAATGTGTATTTTATTTTTTTATTTGATTTCTCTGTAAGCAAAATAGTAAAACAGAATAAAATGCAATGCAATGCAACAGATTATGGCGTTAGAGTTTAAAGAATTCCATGTCGAGTAAATTTACAATCTTTTCCCCCTCTCATAGGTCGCAACATCACAATTAGCAACTTCTTCACCAGTGTCCCGCTGGCTGAGAAGCTCCTCGAGAAGAACCTGACCATTGTTGGGACTCTTTGCCAGAACAAATCGGACATACCACCTATCATGAAGCCATCCAAATCACGGGAGATTCATAGCTCAGAATTCGGATTCAATGGCAACATGACCATGGTGAGCTATGTGCAGAAGAAGGGAAAAGCTGTTGTCCTCCTGAGCACTATGCATGATGACAAAGCAGTGGATGACAGCAGTCAGAAGAAGAAACAATGGGAAGATGTGGGTTTAAAAAACAAAACACAGCCACCACCCAGCCACAAGAGGACATCAGACAGGAGGGCCAAAGGAAGAGGAAGAGGTGCACGATCTGCCCAGTTACCAAAGACAGAAAAGTCAGCAGCTAGTGTTCCCAGTGCACCAGGCCTGTGTGCAAGGAGCACAAACTCTTAGTGATCATTTGTGAGGCATGTCAAAATTGAGAAGGCAATTTGTGCTCTAGTGATGTGTTCAGTTGTATTTCATTTTGTTTGGTCACATTCACCAGTTTACAGTTGTTAAATTACAGATACAGTTCAGTTCAACAGCCGTGTTATCTGTTATCAGAGGTATGTGTATGTGTGACAAAATGACAAATAAACATGTTGCAAATATGAAATACATAAGTGTTTGGCTCCACTCACTGCTAAAGTAATTACTTGAAACAAATTATTATTATAGTATTAATTCATTTAATTTTAAATCACACTTGGATGTATGGGTCATTTTTGACCCATGTGTGTAAACTTGATGTAGTAATAAAAAAAGCTATTTTTGTTCATAAAGCATGAAAGCAAAAATGGAAATAGTGATTGGTGGTAATCAAAAACAAGATATTTAAAGAATACTTGGAATATTCAATCATAAAATAAATTGATTTCAAAAGATAGAACAAAGAAAAACTCAGCCAGCATGAAGAAAGTCGAAGATTTTCATGAAAATTTTCAACTTTTTTGAAGCCGAAATACTTCATGAAAATCTTTGACTTTTTTGAAGCCGAAATCTTTTCATGAAAATGTTCAACTTTTTTGAAGCCGAAATCTTTTCATGAAAATTTTTAACTTTGTTGAAGCAGAAATCTTTTCATGAAAATTTTCAACTTTGTTGAAGCAGAAATCTTTTCATGAAAATTTTCAAATTTGTTGAAGCCGAAATCTTTTCATGAAAATCTTCAACTTGAAGCAGAATCACTTTATGAAAATGTTCAACTTTTTTGAAGCCGAACTCTTTTCATGAAAAATTTCAATTTTGTTGAAGCTGAAATCTTTTCATGGAAATTTTCAACTTTTTTGAAGCCAAAATCTTTTCATGAAAATTTTCAACTTTTTTGAAGCAGAAATCTTTTCATAAAAATTATCAACTTTTTTGAAAATGAAACCTTTTCATCAAAATTTTCAACTTTTTTGAAGCCGAAATCTTTTCATGTAAATTTTTAACTTTTTTGAAACCGAAATACTTCATGAAAATTTTCAACTTTTTTGAAGCTGAAATTTTTTCATGAAAATGTTCAACTTTTTTGAAGCAGAAATCGTTTCATGAAGATCTTCAACTTTTTTGAAGCAAAAATCTTTTCATCAAAATTTTCAAATTTTTTGAAGCTGAAATACTTCATGAAAATGTTCAACTTTTTTGAAGCCGAAATCTTTTCATGAAAATTTTCAACTTTTTTGAAGGCTAAATCTTTTCATGAAAATTTTCAACTTTGTTGAAGCAGTAATCTTTTCATGAAAATTTTCAACTTTGTTGAAGCAGAAATCTTTTCATGAACATTTTAAAGCAGAAATCTTTTCATGAAAATTTTCAACTTTTTTGAAGCTGAAATCTTTTCATGTAAATTTTCAACTTTTTTGAAACCAAAATACTTCATGAAAATTTTTGACTTTTTTGAAGCCGAAATCTTTTCATGAAAATCTTCGACTTTTTTGAAGCAGAAATCTTTTTATGAAAATTTTCAACTTTTTTGAAGCAGAAATCTTTTCATGAAAATTTTAAAGCAGAAATCTTTTCATGAAAATTTTCAACTTTTTTGAAGCTGAAATCTTTTCATGTAAATTTTCAACTTTTTTGAAACCAAAATACTTCATGAAAATTTTTGACTTTTTTGAAGCCGAAATCTTTTCATGAAAATCTTCGACTTTTTTGAAGCAGAAATCTTTTTATGAACATTTTCAACTTTTTTGAAGCAGAAATCTTTTCATGAAAATTTTCAACTTTTTTAAAGCCAAAATCCTGTAATGAAAAATTTCAATTTTGTTGAAGCAGAAATCTTTTCATGAAAATTTTCAACTTTTTTAAAGCCAAAATCCTGTAATGAAAAATTTCAATTTTGTTGAAGCAGAAATCTTTTCATGAAAATTTTCAACTTTGTTGAAGCAGAAATCTTTTCATGAAAATTTTAAAGCAGAAATCTTTTCATGAAAATTTTCAACTTTTTTGAAGCCGAAATCTTTTCATGTAAATTTTCAACTTTTTTGAAACAAAAATACTTCATGAAAATTTTTGACTTTTTTGAAGCCGAAATCTTTTCATGGAAATTTTCAACTTTTTTGAAGCCAAAATCTTGTCATGAAAATTTTCAACTTTTTTGAAGCAGAAATCTTTTCATAAAAATTATCAACTTTTTTGAAAATGAAACCTTTTCATCAAAATTTTCAACTTTTTTGAAGCCGAAATCTTTTCATGTAAATTTTTAACTTTTTTGAAACCGAAATACTTCATGAAAATTTTCAACTTTTTTGAAGCAAAAATCTTTTCATGAAAATCTTCAACTTTTTTGAAGCAGAAATACTTCATGGAAATGTTCAACTTTTTTGAAGCCGAAATCTTTTCATGAAAATTTTGAACTTTTTTGAAGCAGAAATCTTTTCATCAAAATTTTCAAATTTTTTGAAGCTGAAATACTTCATGAAATTTTTTACCTTTTTTAAAGCCAAAATCCTGTCATGAAAATTTTCAACTTTGTTGAAGCCGAAATCTTTTCATGAAAATCTTCAACTTTTTTGAAGCAGAAATACTTTATGAAAATGTTCAACTTTTTTGAAGCCGAAATCTTTTCATGAAAATTTTCAACTTTTTTGAAGGCTAAATCTTTTCATGAAAATTTTTAACTTTCTTGAAGCAGAAATCTTTTCATGAAAATTTTCAACTTTGTTGAAGCAGAAATCTTTTCATGAAAATTTTCAAGCAGAAATCTTTTCATGAAAATTTTCAAATTTTTTGAAGCTGAAATCTTTTCATGTAAATTTTCAACTTTTTTGAAACCAAAATACTTCATGAAAATTTTTGACTTTTTTGAAGCCGAAATCTTTTCATGAAAATCTTCGACTTTTTTGAAGCAGAAATCTTTTTATGAAAATTTTCAACTTTTTTGTAGCCGAAATCTTTTCATGAAAATCTTCGACTTTTTTGAAGCAGAAATCTTTTCATGAAAATTTTCATGCAGAAATCTTTTCATGAAAATCTTCGACTTTTTTAAAAGCCTAAATCTTTTCATGAAAATTTTCAACTTTTTTGAAGCAGAAATCTTTTTATGAAAATTTTCAACTTTTTTAAATCCGAAATCTTTTCATGAAAATCTTTGACTTTTTTAATGCAGAAATACTTTTATGAAAATTTTCAAGCAGAAATCTTTTCATGAAAATTTTCAATTTTTTTAAGCAGAAATCTTTTCATGTAAATTTTCAACTTTTTTGAAACCGAAATACTTCATGAAAATTTTCAACTTTTTTGAAGCCGAAATGTTTTCATTAAAATTTTCAACTTTTTTAAATCCGAAATCTTTTCATGAATCTTTTCATGAAAATTTTGAAGCAGAAATCTTTTCATGAAAATTTTCAACTTTTTTGAAGCCGAAATCTTTTCATGAAAGTTTTCAACTTTTTGAAGCAAAAATACTTCATGAAAATTTTCAACTTTTTAAAAAGCTTGAAATTTTCAACTTTTTTGAAACAGAAATCTTTTCATGTAAATTTTGAACTTTTTTGAAAATGAAATCTTTTCATGAAAATTTTCAACTTTTTTGAAGTCGAAATACTTCATGAAAGTTTTCAACTTTTTCAAAGCTGAAATACTTCATGAAAGTTTTCAACTTTTTTAAAGCTGAAATCTTTATATGTAAATTTTCTACTTTATTCAAACTGATATTCTACATTTTCTAACTCAAAGTGTCGTTTCAAAGTAAAAATACTGTTAGAAGGAGTGATTCAGACAAAATTAGATGAAACAGCAGCACTGGTAACAAATGAGCGCAGTTACATGAAATGACATCAAAATCAACATTCCCTGAGCCAGACAACGCTATTAACAGCTTTAGTGATCAAATTGAGCGTATCTTGCGAAGCTGAGCTCGAAAGTGACATGAAACATGTTTTTGAGACATAAAGTGACACTTACAGTGAATACCTGTTCTGACTACATTTTCTAACTCAAAGTGTCGTTTCAAAGTAAAAATACTGTTAGAAGGAGTGATTCAGACAAAATTAGATGAAACAGCAGCACTGGTAACAAACAACGATATTAACAGCTTTAGTGATCAAATTGAGCGTATCTTGCGAAGCTGAGCTCGAAAGTGACATGAAACAAGTTTTTGAGACATAAAGTGAAACTTACTGTTCAGACTGCATTTTTAACTCAAAGTGCCGTTTCAAAGTAAAAATACTGTTAGAAGGAGTGATTCAGACAAAATTAGATGAAACAGTTGTACTGGTAACAAATGAGCGCAGTTACATGAAATAACATCAAAATCAACATTCCCTGAGCCAGACAACGCTATTAAAAGCTTTAGTGATCAAATTGAGCGTATCTTGCGAAGTTGTGCTCGAAAGTGACATGAAACATGTTTTGAACAGTAAGTGTCACTTTATGTCTCAAAAACATGTTTCATGTCACTTTCGAGCTCAGCTTCGCAAGATACGCTCAATTTGATCACTAAAGCTGTTAATATCGTTGATTGTTAGCAGTACAGCTGTTTCAACTAATTTTGTCTGAAACACTCCTTCTAACAGTATTTTTACTTTGAAACGACGCTTTGAGTTAGAAAATGTAGTCAGAACAGGTATTCACTGTAAGTGTCACTTTATGTCTCAAAAACATGTTTCATGTCACTTTCGAGCTCAGCTTCGCAAGATACGCTCAATTTGATCACTAAAGCTGTTAATAGCGTTGTCTGGCTCAGGGAATGTTGATTTTGATGTCATTTCATGTAACTGCGCTCATTTGTTACCACTACAGCTGTTTCATCTAACTTTGTCTGAATCACTCCCTCTAACAGTATTTTTACTTTGAAACGACACTTTGAGTTAGAAAATGTAGTCTGAACAGTAAGTGTCACTTTATGTCTCAAAAACATGTTTCATGTCACTTTCGAGCTCAGCTTCGCAAGATACGCTCAATTTGATCACTAAAGCTGTTAATAGCGTTGTCTGGCTCAGGGAATGTTGATTTTGATGTCATTTCATGTAACTGCGCTCATTTTTTACCACTACAGCTGTTTCATTTAATTTTGCCTGAAAAACTCCTTCTAACAGTATTTTTACTTTGAAACGACACTTTGAGTTAGAAAATGCAGTCTGAACAGTAAGTGTCACTTTTTGTCTGAAAAACATGTTTCATGTCACTTTCGAGCTCAGCTTCGCAAGATATGCTCAATTTGATCACTAAAGCTGTTAATATCGTTGTTTGTTACCAGTACAGCTGTTTCATCTAATTTTGTCTGAATCACTCCCTCTAACAGTATTTTTACTTTGAAACGACACTTTGAGTTAGAAAATGTAGTCTGAACAGTAAGTGTCACTTTATGTCTGAAAAACATGTTTCATGTCACTTTCGAGCTCAGCTTCGCAAGATACGCTCAATTTGATCACTAAAGCTGTTAATAGCGTTGTCTGGCTCAGGGAATGTTGATTTTGATGTCATTTCATGTATCTGCGCTCATTTGTTACCAGTACAGCTGTTTCATCTAATTTTGTCTGAATCACTCCTTCTAACAGTATTTTTACTTTGAAACGACACTTTGAGTTAGAAAATGTAGAATATCAGTTTGAATAAAGTCTAAAAGATTTCTGCTTCAAAAACTTGAAAATTTTCATGAAAAGATTTCGGCTTCAAAAAAGTTGAAAATTTTCATGAAAAGATTTACACTTCAAAAAAGTTGAAAATGTTCATGAATTTTTTCGACTTCAAAAAAGTCTAAGATTTTCATGAAAAGATTTCTGCTTCAAAAACTTGAAAATTTTCATGAAAAGATTTCGGCTTCAAAAAAGTTGAAAATTTTCATGAAAAGATTTACACTTCAAAAAAGTTGAAAATGTTCATGAATTTTTTCGACTTCAAAAAAGTCTAAGATTTTCATGAAAAGATTTCTGCTTCAAAAACTTGAAAATTTTCATGAAAAGATTTCGGCTTCAAAAAAGTTGAAAATTTTCATGAAAAGATTTACACTTCAAAAAAGTTGAAAATGTTCATGAATTTTTTCGACTTCAAAAAAGTCTAAGATTTTCATGAAAAGATTTCTGCTTCAAAAACTTGAAAATTTTCATGAAAAGATTTCGGCTTCAAAAAAGTTGAAAATTTTCATGAAAAGATTTACATTTCAAAAAAGTTGAAAATGTTCATGAATTTTTTCGACTTCAAAAAAGTCTAAGATTTTCATGAAAAGATTTCTGCTTCAAAAACTTGAAAATTTTCATGAAAAGATTTCTGCTTCAAAAACTTGAAAATTTTCATGAAAAGATTTCGGCTTCAAAAAAGTTGAAAATTTTCATGAAAAGATTTACACTTCAAAAAAGTTGAAAATGTTCATGAATTTTTTCGACTTCAAAAAAGTCTAAGATTTTCATGAAAAGATTTCTGCTTCAAAAACTTGAAAATTTTCATGAAAAGATTTCGGCTTCAAAAAAGTTGAAAATTTTCATGAAAAGATTTACACTTCAAAAAAGTTGAAAATGTTCATGAATTTTTTCGACTTCAAAAAAGTCTAAGATTTTCATGAAAAGATTTCTGCTTCAAAAAAGTTGAAAATTTTCATGAAAAGATTTACACTTCAAAAAAGTTGAAAATGTTCATGAATTTTTTCGACTTAAAAAAAGTCGAACATTTTCATGAATAGATTTCGGCTTCAAAAATGTTGAAAATTTTCATGAACTATTTCGGCATCAAAAAATTGAAAATTTACATTAAAAGATTTCGGCTTCAAAAAAGTCAAAAATTTTCATGAAGTATTTCGGCTTCAAAAAAGTTGAAAATTTTCATGAAAAGATTTCTGCTTCAAAAAGTTGAAAATTTTCATGTATTTTTTCAACTTCAAAAAAGTTAAAAATTTTCATTAAAAGATTTCTGCTTCAAAATAGTTGACAATTTTCATGAAAAGATTTCTGCTTCAAAAAAGTTGAAAATTTTCATGAACTATTTCGGCATCAAAAAATTTGAAAATTTACATTAAAAGATTTCGGCTTTCAAAAAAGTCAAAAATTTTCATGAATTATTTCGGCTTCAAAAAAGTCAAAGATCTTCATGAAAAGATTTCTGCTTCAGAAAAGTCGAACATTTTCATGAAGTATTTCGGCTTCAAAAAGGTTGAAAATTTACATTAAAAGATTTGGGCTTCAAAAAAGTCAACGATTTTCATGAAAAGATTTAGACTTCAAAAAAGATGAAAACTTTCATGACAAGATTTCGGCTCCAAAAAGTTGAAAATTTTCATGAAAAGATTTCGGCTTCAAAAAAGTTGAAAATTTTCATGAAAAGATTTCGGCTTCAAAAAAGTTGAACATTTTCATGAAAAGATTTCGGCTTCAAAAAAGTTGAAAATTTTCATGACAGGATTTTGGCTTTACAAAAAGTAAAAATTTTGATAAAGTATTTCGGCTTCAAAAAGGTTGAAAACTTTCATGAACTATTTCGACTTCAAAAAAGTCGAAGATTTTCATGAAAAGATTTCTGCTTCAAAAAAGTTGAAAATTTTCATTAAAAGATTTCGGCTTCAAAAAATTCAAAAACTTTCATGAAGTATTTCGGCTTCAAAAAGGTTGAAAATTTACATGAAAAGATTTGGGCTTCAAAAAAGTCAACGATTTTCATGAAAAGATTTCTGCTTCAAAAAAGTTGAAAATTTTCATGAAAAGATTTCGACTTCAAAAAGTTTGAAAATTTTCATGAAAAGATTTCGGCTTCAAAAAAGTGGAAAATGTTCATGAATTTTTTCGACGTCAAAAAATTCTAAGATTTTCATGAAAAGATTTCAGCTTCAAAAAAGTCAAAGATTTTCTTGAAAAGATTTCGGCTTCAAAAAATTTGAAAATTTTCATGACAGGATTTTGGCTTTAAAAAAGGTAAAAATTTTCATGACAAGATTTCGGCTCCAAAAAGTTGAAAATTTTCATGAAAAGATTTCGGCTTCAAATAAGTTGAAAATTTTCATGAAAAGATTTACACTTCAAAAAAGTTGAAAATGTTCATGAATTTTTTCGACTTCAAAAAAGTCTAAGATTTTCATGAAAAGATTTCTGCTTCAAAAACTTGAAAATTTTCATGAAAAGATTTCTGCTTCAAAAACTTGAAAATTTTCATGAAAAGATTTCGGCTTCAAAAAAGTTGAAAATTTTCATGAAAAGATTTACACTTCAAAAAAGTTGAAAATGTTCATGAATTTTTTCGACTTCAAAAAAGTCTAAGATTTTCATGAAAAGATTTCTGCTTCAAAAACTTGAAAATTTTCATGAAAAGATTTCGGCTTCAAAAAAGTTGAAAATTTTCATGAAAAGATTTACACTTCAAAAAAGTTGAAAATGTTCATGAATTTTTTCGACTTCAAAAAAGTCTAAGATTTTCATGAAAAGATTTCTGCTTCAAAAACTTGAAAATTTTCATGAAAAGATTTCGGCTTCAAAAAAGTTGAAAATTTTCATGAAAAGATTTACACTTCAAAAAAGTTGAAAATGTTCATGAATTTTTTCGACTTCAAAAAAGTCTAAGATTTTCATGAAAAGATTTCTGCTTCAAAAACTTGAAAATTTTCATGAAAAGATTTCGGCTTCAAAAAAGTTGAAAATTTTCATGAAAAGATTTACACTTCAAAAAAGTTGAAAATGTTCATGAATTTTTTCGACTTCAAAAAAGTCTAAGATTTTCATGAAAAGATTTCTGCTTCAAAAAAGTTGAAAATTTTCATGAAAAGATTTACACTTCAAAAAAGTTGAAAATGTTCATGAATTTTTTCGACTTAAAAAAAGTCGAACATTTTCATGAATAGATTTCGGCTTCAAAAATGTTGAAAATTTTCATGAACTATTTCGGCATCAAAAAATTGAAAATTTACATTAAAAGATTTCGGCTTCAAAAAAGTCAAAAATTTTCATGAAGTATTTCGGCTTCAAAAAAGTTGAAAATTTTCATGAAAAGATTTCTGCTTCAAAAAGTTGAAAATTTTCATGTATTTTTTCAACTTCAAAAAAGTTAAAAATTTTCATTAAAAGATTTCTGCTTCAAAATAGTTGACAATTTTCATGAAAAGATTTCTGCTTCAAAAAAGTTGAAAATTTTCATGAACTATTTCGGCATCAAAAAATTTGAAAATTTACATTAAAAGATTTCGGCTTTCAAAAAAGTCAAAAATTTTCATGAATTATTTCGGCTTCAAAAAAGTCAAAGATCTTCATGAAAAGATTTCTGCTTCAGAAAAGTCGAACATTTTCATGAAGTATTTCGGCTTCAAAAAGGTTGAAAATTTACATTAAAAGATTTGGGCTTCAAAAAAGTCAACGATTTTCATGAAAAGATTTAGACTTCAAAAAAGATGAAAACTTTCATGACAAGATTTCGGCTCCAAAAAGTTGAAAATTTTCATGAAAAGATTTCGGCTTCAAAAAAGTTGAAAATTTTCATGAAAAGATTTCGGCTTCAAAAAAGTTGAACATTTTCATGAAAAGATTTCGGCTTCAAAAAAGTTGAAAATTTTCATGACAGGATTTTGGCTTTACAAAAAGTAAAAATTTTGATAAAGTATTTCGGCTTCAAAAAGGTTGAAAACTTTCATGAACTATTTCGACTTCAAAAAAGTCGAAGATTTTCATGAAAAGATTTCTGCTTCAAAAAAGTTGAAAATTTTCATTAAAAGATTTCGGCTTCAAAAAATTCAAAAACTTTCATGAAGTATTTCGGCTTCAAAAAGGTTGAAAATTTACATGAAAAGATTTGGGCTTCAAAAAAGTCAACGATTTTCATGAAAAGATTTCTGCTTCAAAAAAGTTGAAAATTTTCATGAAAAGATTTCGACTTCAAAAAGTTTGAAAATTTTCATGAAAAGATTTCGGCTTCAAAAAAGTGGAAAATGTTCATGAATTTTTTCGACGTCAAAAAATTCTAAGATTTTCATGAAAAGATTTCAGCTTCAAAAAAGTCAAAGATTTTCTTGAAAAGATTTCTGCTTCAAAAAATTTGAAAATTTTCATGACAGGATTTTGGCTTTAAAAAAGGTAAAAATTTTCATGACAAGATTTCGGCTCCAAAAAGTTGAAAATTTTCATGAAAAGATTTCGGCTTCAAATAAGTTGAAAATTTTCATGAAAAGATTTTGGCTTCAAAAAAGTATAAAATTTTCATCAAGTATTTCGGCTTCAAAAAAGTCAAAGTATTTCATGAAAAGATTTCTGCTTCAAAAAAGTTGAAAATTTTCATGAAAAGATTTCGGCTTCAAAAAAGTTGAAAATTTACATGAAAAGATTTCGGCTTCAAAAAAGTTGAAAATTTTCATGAAAAGATTTCAGCTTCAAAAAAGTTGAAAATTTTCATGACACCATTATGGCTTTAAAAAAGGTAAGAATTTTCATCAACTATTTCGACTTCAAAAAAGTCGAAGTATTTCATGAAAAGATTTCTGCTTCAAAAAGGTTGAAAATTTACATGAAAAGATTTGGGCTTCAAAAAAGTCAACGATTTTCATGAAAAGATTTCTGCTTCAAAAAAGTTGAAAATGTTCATGAATTTTTTCGACTTCAAAAAAGTCTAAGATTTTCATGAAAAGATTTCTGCTTCAAAAACTTGAAAATTTTCATGAAAAGATTTCGGCTTCAAAAAAGTTGAAAATTTTCATGAAAAGATTTACACTTCAAAAAAGTTGAAAATGTTCATGAATTTTTTCGACTTCAAAAAAGTCTAAGATTTTCATGAAAAGATTTCTGCTTCAAAAACTTGAAAATTTTCATGAAAAGATTTCTGCTTCAAAAACTTGAAAATTTTCATGAAAAGATTTCGGCTTCAAAAAAGTTGAAAATTTTCATGAAAAGATTTACACTTCAAAAAAGTTGAAAATGTTCATGAATTTTTTCGACTTCAAAAAAGTCTAAGATTTTCATGAAAAGATTTCTGCTTCAAAAACTTGAAAATTTTCATGAAAAGATTTCGGCTTCAAAAAAGTTGAAAATTTTCATGAAAAGATTTACACTTCAAAAAAGTTGAAAATGTTCATGAATTTTTTCGACTTCAAAAAAGTCTAAGATTTTCATGAAAAGATTTCTGCTTCAAAAACTTGAAAATTTTCATGAAAAGATTTCGGCTTCAAAAAAGTTGAAAATTTTCATGAAAAGATTTACACTTCAAAAAAGTTGAAAATGTTCATGAATTTTTTCGACTTCAAAAAAGTCTAAGATTTTCATGAAAAGATTTCTGCTTCAAAAAAGTTGAAAATTTTCATGAAAAGATTTACACTTCAAAAAAGTTGAAAATGTTCATGAATTTTTTCGACTTAAAAAAAGTCGAACATTTTCATGAATAGATTTCGGCTTCAAAAATGTTGAAAATTTTCATGAACTATTTCGGCATCAAAAAATTGAAAATTTACATTAAAAGATTTCGGCTTCAAAAAAGTCAAAAATTTTCATGAAGTATTTCGGCTTCAAAAAAGTTGAAAATTTTCATGAAAAGATTTCTGCTTCAAAAAGTTGAAAATTTTCATGTATTTTTTCAACTTCAAAAAAGTTAAAAATTTTCATTAAAAGATTTCTGCTTCAAAATAGTTGACAATTTTCATGAAAAGATTTCTGCTTCAAAAAAGTTGAAAATTTTCATGAACTATTTCGGCATCAAAAAATTTGAAAATTTACATTAAAAGATTTCGGCTTTCAAAAAAGTCAAAAATTTTCATGAATTATTTCGGCTTCAAAAAAGTCAAAGATTTTCATGAAAAGATTTCTGCTTCAGAAAAGTCGAACATTTTCATGAAGTATTTCGGCTTCAAAAAGGTTGAAAATTTACATTAAAAGATTTGGGCTTCAAAAAAGTCAACGATTTTCATGAAAAGATTTAGACTTCAAAAAAGATGAAAACTTTCATGACAAGATTTCGGCTCCAAAAAGTTGAAAATTTTCATGAAAAGATTTCGGCTTCAAAAAAGTTGAAAATTTTCATGAAAAGATTTCGGCTTCAAAAAAGTTGAACATTTTCATGAAAAGATTTCGGCTTCAAAAAAGTTGAAAATTTTCATGACAGGATTTTGGCTTTACAAAAAGTAAAAATTTTGATAAAGTATTTCGGCTTCAAAAAGGTTGAAAACTTTCATGAACTATTTCGACTTCAAAAAAGTCGAAGATTTTCATGAAAAGATTTCTGCTTCAAAAAAGTTGAAAATTTTCATTAAAAGATTTCGGCTTCAAAAAATTCAAAAACTTTCATGAAGTATTTCGGCTTCAAAAAGGTTGAAAATTTACATGAAAAGATTTGGGCTTCAAAAAAGTCAACGATTTTCATGAAAAGATTTCTGCTTCAAAAAAGTTGAAAATTTTCATGAAAAGATTTCAGCTTCAAAAAAGTTGAAAATTTTCATGACACCATTATGGCTTTAAAAAAGGTAAGAATTTTCATCAACTATTTCGGCTTCAAAAAAGTCGAAGTATTTCATGAAAAGATTTCTGCTTCAAAAAGGTTGAAAATTTACATGAAAAGATTTGGGCTTCAAAAAAGTCAACGATTTTCATGAAAAGATTTCTGCTTCAAAAAAGTTGAAAATTTTCATGAAAAGATTTCGACTTCAAAAAGTTTGAAAATTTTCATGAAAAGATTTCGGCTTCAAAAAAGTGGAAAATGTTCATGAATTTTTTCGACGTCAAAAAATTCTAAGATTTTCATGAAAAGATTTCAGCTTCAAAAAAGTCAAAGATTTTCTTGAAAAGATTTCTGCTTCAAAAAATTTGAAAATTTTCATGACAGGATTTTGGCTTTAAAAAAGGTAAAAATTTTCATGACAAGATTTCGGCTCCAAAAAGTTGAAAATTTTCATGAAAAGATTTCGGCTTCAAATAAGTTGAAAATTTTCATGAAAAGATTTTGGCTTCAAAAAAGTATAAAATTTTCATCAAGTATTTCGGCTTCAAAAAAGTCAAAGTATTTCATGAAAAGATTTCTGCTTCAAAAAAGTTGAAAATTTTCATGAAAAGATTTCGGCTTCAAAAAAGTTGAAAATTTACATGAAAAGATTTCGGCTTCAAAAAAGTTGAAAATTTTCATGAAAAGATTTCAGCTTCAAAAAAGTTGAAAATTTTCATGACACCATTATGGCTTTAAAAAAGGTAAGAATTTTCATCAACTATTTCGACTTCAAAAAAGTCGAAGTATTTCATGAAAAGATTTCTGCTTCAAAAAGGTTGAAAATTTACATGAAAAGATTTGGGCTTCAAAAAAGTCAACGATTTTCATGAAAAGATTTCTGCTTCAAAAAAGTTGAAAATGTTCATGAATTTTTTCGACTTCAAAAAAGTCTAAGATTTTCATGAAAAGATTTCTGCTTCAAAAACTTGAAAATTTTCATGAAAAGATTTCGGCTTCAAAAAAGTTGAAAATTTTCATGAAAAGATTTACACTTCAAAAAAGTTGAAAATGTTCATGAATTTTTTCGACTTCAAAAAAGTCTAAGATTTTCATGAAAAGATTTCTGCTTCAAAAACTTGAAAATTTTCATGAAAAGATTTCGGCTTCAAAAAAGTTGAAAATTTTCATGAAAAGATTTACACTTCAAAAAAGTTGAAAATGTTCATGAATTTTTTCGACTTCAAAAAAGTCTAAGATTTTCATGAAAAGATTTCTGCTTCAAAAACTTGAAAATTTTCATGAAAAGATTTCGGCTTCAAAAAAGTTGAAAATTTTCATGAAAAGATTTACACTTCAAAAAAGTTGAAAATGTTCATGAATTTTTTCGACTTCAAAAAAGTCTAAGATTTTCATGAAAAGATTTCGGCTTCAAAAAAGTTGAAAATTTTCATGAAAAGATTTACACTTCAAAAAAGTTGAAAATGTTCATGAATTTTTTCGACTTCAAAAAAGTCTAAGATTTTCATGAAAAGATTTCTGCTTCAAAAACTTGAAAATTTTCATGAAAAGATTTCGGCTTCAAAAAAGTTGAAAATTTTCATGAAAAGATTTACACTTCAAAAAAGTTGAAAATGTTCATGAATTTTTTCGACTTCAAAAAAGTCTAAGATTTTCATGAAAAGATTTCTGCTTCAAAAACTTGAAAATTTTCATGAAAAGATTTCGGCTTCAAAAAAGTTGAAAATTTTCATGAAAAGATTTACACTTCAAAAAAGTTGAAAATGTTCATGAATTTTTTCGACTTCAAAAAAGTCTAAGATTTTCATGAAAAGATTTCTGCTTCAAAAACTTGAAAATTTTCATGAAAAGATTTCGGCTTCAAAAAAGTTGAAAATTTTCATGAAAAGATTTACACTTCAAAAAAGTTGAAAATGTTCATGAATTTTTTCGACTTCAAAAAAGTCTAAGATTTTCATGAAAAGATTTCTGCTTCAAAAACTTGAAAATTTTCATGAAAAGATTTCGGCTTCAAAAAAGTTGAAAATTTTCATGAAAAGATTTACACTTCAAAAAAGTTGAAAATGTTCATGAATTTTTTCGACTTCAAAAAAGTCTAAGATTTTCATGAAAAGATTTCTGCTTCAAAAACTTGAAAATTTTCATGAAAAGATTTCGGCTTCAAAAAAGTTGAAAATTTTCATGAAAAGATTTACACTTCAAAAAAGTTGAAAATGTTCATGAATTTTTTCGACTTCAAAAAAGTCTAAGATTTTCATGAAAAGATTTCTGCTTCAAAAACTTGAAAATTTTCATGAAAAGATTTCTGCTTCAAAAACTTGAAAATTTTCATGAAAAGATTTCGGCTTCAAAAAAGTTGAAAATTTTCATGAAAAGATTTACACTTCAAAAAAGTTGAAAATGTTCATGAATTTTTTCGACTTCAAAAAAGTCTAAGATTTTCATGAAAAGATTTCTGCTTCAAAAACTTGAAAATTTTCATGAAAAGATTTCGGCTTCAAAAAAGTTGAAAATTTTCATGAAAAGATTTACACTTCAAAAAAGTTGAAAATGTTCATGAATTTTTTCGACTTCAAAAAAGTCTAAGATTTTCATGAAAAGATTTCTGCTTCAAAAACTTGAAAATTTTCATGAAAAGATTTCGGCTTCAAAAAAGTTGAAAATTTTCATGAAAAGATTTACACTTCAAAAAAGTTGAAAATGTTCATGAATTTTTTCGACTTCAAAAAAGTCTAAGATTTTCATGAAAAGATTTCTGCTTCAAAAACTTGAAAATTTTCATGAAAAGATTTCGGCTTCAAAAAAGTTGAAAATTTTCATGAAAAGATTTACACTTCAAAAAAGTTGAAAATGTTCATGAATTTTTTCGACTTCAAAAAAGTCTAAGATTTTCATGAAAAGATTTCTGCTTCAAAAAAGTTGAAAATTTTCATGAAAAGATTTACACTTCAAAAAAGTTGAAAATGTTCATGAATTTTTTCGACTTAAAAAAAGTCGAACATTTTCATGAATAGATTTCGGCTTCAAAAATGTTGAAAATTTTCATGAACTATTTCGGCATCAAAAAATTGAAAATTTACATTAAAAGATTTCGGCTTCAAAAAAGTCAAAAATTTTCATGAAGTATTTCGGCTTCAAAAAAGTTGAAAATTTTCATGAAAAGATTTCTGCTTCAAAAAGTTGAAAATTTTCATGTATTTTTTCAACTTCAAAAAAGTTAAAAATTTTCATTAAAAGATTTCTGCTTCAAAATAGTTGACAATTTTCATGAAAAGATTTCTGCTTCAAAAAAGTTGAAAATTTTCATGAACTATTTCGGCATCAAAAAATTTGAAAATTTACATTAAAAGATTTCGGCTTTCAAAAAAGTTGACAATTTTCATGAAAAGATTTCTGCTTCAAAAAAGTTGAAAATTTTCATGAACTATTTCGGCATCAAAAAAGTTGAAAATTTTCATTAAAAGATTTCGGCTTCAAAAAATTCAAAAACTTTCATGAAGTATTTCGGCTTCAAAAAGGTTGAAAATTTACATGAAAAGATTTGGGCTTCAAAAAAGTCAACGATTTTCATGAAAAGATTTCTGCTTCAAAAAAGTTGAAAATTTTCATGAAAAGATTTCGACTTCAAAAAGTTTGAAAATTTTCATGAAAAGATTTCGGCTTCAAAAAAGTGGAAAATGTTCATGAATTTTTTCGACGTCAAAAAATTCTAAGATTTTCATGAAAAGATTTCAGCTTCAAAAAAGTCAAAGATTTTCTTGAAAAGATTTCTGCTTCAAAAAATTTGAAAATTTTCATGACAGGATTTTGGCTTTAAAAAAGGTAAAAATTTTCATGACAAGATTTCGGCTCCAAAAAGTTGAAAATTTTCATGAAAAGATTTCGGCTTCAAATAAGTTGAAAATTTTCATGAAAAGATTTTGGCTTCAAAAAAGTATAAAATTTTCATCAAGTATTTCGGCTTCAAAAAAGTCAAAGTATTTCATGAAAAGATTTCTGCTTCAAAAAAGTTGAAAATTTTCATGAAAAGATTTCGGCTTCAAAAAAGTTGAAAATTTACATGAAAAGATTTCGGCTTCAAAAAAGTTGAAAATTTTCATGAAAAGATTTCAGCTTCAAAAAAGTTGAAAATTTTCATGACACCATTATGGCTTTAAAAAAGGTAAGAATTTTCATCAACTATTTCGGCTTCAAAAAAGTCGAAGTATTTCATGAAAAGATTTCTGCTTCAAAAAGGTTGAAAATTTACATGAAAAGATTTGGGCTTCAAAAAAGTCAACGATTTTCATGAAAAGATTTCTGCTTCAAAAAAGTTGAAAATTTTCATGAAAAGATTTCGACTTCAAAAAGTTTGAAAATTTTCATGAAAAGATTTCGGCTTCAAAAAAGTGGAAAATGTTCATGAATTTTTTCGACGTCAAAAAATTCTAAGATTTTCATGAAAAGATTTCAGCTTCAAAAAAGTCAAAGATTTTCTTGAAAAGATTTCTGCTTCAAAAAATTTGAAAATTTTCATGACAGGATTTTGGCTTTAAAAAAGGTAAAAATTTTCATGACAAGATTTCGGCTCCAAAAAGTTGAAAATTTTCATGAAAAGATTTCTGCTTCAATAAAGTTGAAAATTTTCATGAAAAGATTTCGGCTTCAAAAAAGTTGAAAATTTACATGAAAAGATTTCGGCTTGAAAAAAGTTGAAAATTTTCATGAAAAGATTTCAGCTCCAAAAAAGTTGAAAATTTTCATGACACCATTATGGCTTTAAAAAAGGTAAGAATTTTCATCAACTATTTCGGCTTCAAAAAAGTCGAAGTATTTCATGAAAAGATTTCTGCTTCAAAAAAGTTGAAAATTTTCATTAAAAGATTTCGGCTTCAAAAAGGTTGAAAACTTTCATGAACTATTTCGACTTCAAAAAAGTCGAAGATTTTTATGAAAAGATTTCTGCTTCAAAAAAGTTGAAAATTTTCATTAAAAGATTTCGGCTTCAAAAAATTCCAAAACTTTCATGAAGTATTTCGGCTTCAAAAAAGTCGAAGATTTTCATGAAAAGATTTCTGCTTCAAAAAAGTTGAAAATTTTCATTAAAAGATTTCGGCTTCAAAAAATTCCAAAACTTTCATGAAGTATTTCGGCTTCAAAAAAGTTGAAAATTTTCATGAAAAGATTTCGGCTACAAAAAAGTTGAAAATTTTCATCAAGTATTTCGGCTTCAAAGAAGTTGAAGATTTTCATGAAAAGATTTCTGCTTCAAAAAAGTTGAAAATTTTCGTGACAGGATTTTAGCTTTGAAAAAGGTAAAAATTTTCATGAAGTATTTCGGCTTCAAAAAGGTTGAAGATTTTCATGAAGTATTTCGGCTGCAAAAAAGTCGAAGATTTTCATGAAAAGATTTCTGCTTCAAAAAAGTTGAACATTTTCATGAAAAGATTTCGGCTTCAAAAAAGTTTAAAATGTTCATGAAAAGATTTCAGCATCAAAAAAGTTGAAAACTTTAATGAAGTATTTCGGCTTCAAAAATGTTGAAAATTTTCATGAAAAGATTTCTATTTCAAAAAGGTTGAAAATTTTCATGAAAAGATTTCGGCTTCAAAAAGGTTGAAAATTTACATTAAAAGATTTGGGCTTCAAAAAAGTCAACGATTTTCATGAAAAGATTTCGGCTTCAAAAAAGTTGAAAATTTTCATGAAATAATTTCAGCTTCAGAAAAATTGAAAATTTTCATGACAGGATTATGGCTTTAAAAAAGGTAAGAATTTTCATGAAGTATTTCGGCTTCAAAAAAGTTGAAAATTTTCATGAACTATTTCGGCGTCAAAAAAGTCAACGATTTTCATGAAAAGATTTCTGCTTCAAAAAAGTCGAAAATTTTCATGAAAAGATTTCGGCATCAAAAAAAGTTGAAAATTTTCATGAAAAGATTTCGGCTTCAAAAAAGTTGAAAATGTTCATGAAAAGATTTCGGCTTCAAAAAGTTTGAAAATTTTCATGAAAAGATTTCGGCTTCAAAAAAGTTAAACATTTTCATCAAAAGATTTCTGCTTCAGAAAAGTTGAAAATTTTCATGAAAAGATTTCTGCTTCAAAAAAGTTGAAAATTTTCATGAAAAGATTTCGGCTTCAAAAAGTTTGAAAATTTTCATGAAAAGATTTCGGCTTCAAAAAAGTTGAAAATTTTCATGAAGTATTTCGGCTTCAAAAAAGTTGAAAATTTTCATGACAAGATTTCGGCTTCAAAAAAGTTGAAAATTTTCATGAAATAATTTTGGCTTCAAAAAAGTTGAAAATTTTCATGAAAAGATTTCGGCTTCAAAAAAGTTGAAAATTTTCATGAACTATTTCGGCATCAAAAAAGTTGAAAATTTTCATGAAAAGATTTAGACTTCAAAAAAGTTGAACATGTCCATGAATTTTTTCGACTTCAAAAAAGTCTAAAATTTTCATGAAAAGATTTATGCTTCAAAAAAGTTGAAAATTTTCATGAAAAGATTTCGGCTTCAAAAAAGTTGAACATTTTCATGAAAAGATTTCGGCTTCAAAAAAGTTGAAAATTTTCATGACAGGATTTTGGCTTTACAAAAAGTAAAAATTTTCATAAAGTATTTCGGCTTCAAAAAGGTTGAAAACTTTCATGAACTATTTCGACTTCAAAAAAGTCGAAGATTTTCATGAAAAGATTTCTGCTTCAAAAAAGTTGAAAATTTTCATTAAAAGATTTCGGCTTCAAAAAATTCAAAAACTTTCATGAAGTATTTCGGCTTCAAAAAGGTTGAAAATTTACATGAAAAGATTTGGGCTTCAAAAAAGTCAACGATTTTCATGAAAAGATTTCTGCTTCAAAAAAGTTGAAAATTTTCATGAAAAGATTTCGACTTCAAAAAGTTTGAAAATTTTCATGAAAAGATTTCGGCTTCAAAAAAGTTGAAAATTTTCATGAAAAGATTTCAGCTTCAAAAAAGTCAAAGATTTTCTTGAAAAGATTTCTGCTTCAAAAAAGTTGAAAATTTTCATGACAGGATTTTGGCTTTAAAAAAGGTAAAAATTTTCATGACAAGATTTCGGCTCCAAAAAGTTGAAAATTTTCATGAAAAGATTTCGGCTTCAAAAAAGTTGAAAATTTTCATGAAAAGATTTCGGCTTCAAAAAAGTTGAAAATTTTCATCAAGTATTTCGGCTTCAAAAAAGTCAAAGTATTTCATGAAAAGATTTCTGCTTCAAAAAAGTTGAAAATTTTCATGAAAAGATTTCAGCTTCAAAAAAGTTGAAAATCTTCATGACAGCATTATGGCTTTAAAAAAGGTAAGAATTTTCATCAAGTATTTCGGCTTCAAAAAAGTCAAAGTATTTCATGAAAAGATTTCTGCTTCAAAAAAGTTGAAAATTTTCATGAAAAGATTTTGGCTTCAAAAAAGTTGAAAATTTTCATGAAGTATTTCTGCTTTAAAAATGTCAAAGTGACCCGGTTGAGTTTTTATTTTCTACATCTTTGCAATAAATTCATCTCTTCATTCAGTATTCAAGGTATTCCTCAATTAACTTGTTTTTGATCATCATACATCCTTATTTTATTTTTTCCTTTCTTACTTTTTGAATAAAAAACATTTTTGTATCATTACCCTTCTAATGCACAACATGGGTCAAAAATGAATCCACTTTCTATGTTATTTCATGTATGGCTGAGTGTTTCTATGATATATCTTTGAAATAAATACATTTTATCATTTTCTTTTCCAAGTATGCAGTAAATATCTTGTTTTTGTTAAGCACAAATCATCATTTGTATTTTTCCTTTCTTACTTTATGAACGAGCACAGCTTTTGTATTTCTACATCAAGTCAGAAACGACCCCAGAAACGACCCACATGCATTTACTATAGCATTTGCTGTGAAACGTGGTTGTTTCAGACATTTCACAGCTCAGCACAGCTCCCTTGGAACATCTAATACATGTAAGTATTGTTTTTAAATTGTTCTAACATCACTTTAGAAAATATTTGATGACAATTGTGAAAGATAACTGTACATAACATTTGATTAGGTTTAGGTTACCTTGAGAGTGAGTACATTACTTGTCAGAAAGTTACAAGTAATTACTATTAGCTAGCTAGCTGTTGACACTTCTATTTTAGTTAGCTAATTCTATTGTAGTTAGCTAACTATTATGTAGATTGCTAGGCTACTTAGCAAAGTACTTAGCTAAGCTACTTAGCCAAGTCACCAAAATAAAACTCTATGTATGTGTATGTATATTGATGTGCATCTGAAAATTTTATTGTGCTTTTGATTTTCTTTATCCAGAGTATGGCTGGTCCCAGATTTACTACTGAGATGGTTGTAGCGATGCTGCAGGAAGAACCAGATGAGGAGGCAATTTGTCTTGATTCAGAGTCTGAAATTTCTGATGATGATGACCCAGAATATTTGCCAGAGGGTCAAGCTGGAGTTGTGGGTGTGTCTGGGAATCCATGAAGAAGACTCCTCTGATGATACAGAAGACTCATCTGATGAGTCCTCTGAAGAGGAAACTCAGACCCAGTCCAATAGATTGAGTAAAAACGGATCTTACTGGAATGAGAATCCCCCCATTCATGGCAGAACAAGAAGCCATAACATTCTGAGGAGCTGCCCAGGACCTACACCTGGATCACCAGCTGTTTCACCAAAAGATGCCTGGGATATGTTCATGAGTGACAACATCATTGAGGAGGTTCTAATATGTACCAACTTAGAGGGACGAAGAACAGCCACAGCAAAAGGGAAAGAGTGGAGAAGCATTGATAAAGAAGAATTGATGGCCTTCATCAATTCTTGCAGGGGGGGAGAAGAGCTGGGATGTGGCCTTGCAGGAGCTGTTTGTAGATCCGCTGCAAAATCCAATTTACAAGGCCACCATGGGGCTTAGGAGATATGAAGATATCCGCCGCGTCATACGGTTTGACGACAAGAGGACCAGGGCTCTGCGACTGGAAACACACCACATGGCGACATTTAGGTACGTGTGGGACTGTTTCCTGGACAACTGCAGAAGAAAGTTCATCCCCAGTGACTGTGTCACCATAGATGAGCAGCTTGTGCCATTCCGAGGCAGGTGCAAGTTACGGCAACACATGCCCAGCAAGCCTGCAAAATATGGGATAAAAATCTTCTGGATGTGCGACGCAAGGGTACCTTATGCAATAGATGGAATTGTCTATACCGGGAGACAGCCAGGTTCAGAGGAACCTTGGAGAGAATGTCGTCCAGCAATTGTGCAGTGGAATCAGACAGACAGGTGAATGTAAAGTACAATAGAGAAACTAATGTATTAAGTTTTAGCACAATACCTACATACTTTTTCCCAATCTTTAATAATGTGTATTTTATTTTTTTATTTGATTTCTCTGTAAGCAAAATAGTAAAACAGAATAAAATGCAATGCAATGCAACAGATTATGGCGTTAGAGTTTAAAGAATTCCATGTCGAGTAAATTTACAATCTTTTCCCCCTCTCATAGGTCGCAACATCACAATTAGCAACTTCTTCACCAGTGTCCCGCTGGCTGAGAAGCTCCTCGAGAAGAACCTGACCATTGTTGGGACTCTTTGCCAGAACAAATCGGACATACCACCTATCATGAAGCCATCCAAATCACGGGATATTCATAGCTCAGAATTCGGATTCAATGGCAACATGACCATGGTGAGCTATGTGCAGAAGAAGGGAAAAGCTGTTGTCCTCCTGAGCACTATGCATGATGACAAAGCAGTGGATGACAGCAGTCAGAAGAAGAAACAATGGGAAGATGTGGGTTTAAAAAACAAAACACAGCCACCACCCAGCCACAAGAGGACATCAGACAGGAGGGCCAAAGGAAGAGGAAGAGGTGCACGATCTGCCCAGTTACCAAAGACAGAAAAGTCAGCAGCTAGTGTTCCCAGTGCACCAGGCCTGTGTGCAAGGAGCACAAACTCTTAGTGATCATTTGTGAGGCATGTCAAAATTGAGAAGGCAATTTGTGCTCTAGTGATGTGTTCAGTTGTATTTCATTTTGTTTGGTCACATTCACCAGTTTACAGTTGTTAAATTACAGATACAGTTCAGTTCAACAGCCGTGTTATCTGTTATCAGAGGTATGTGTATGTGTGACAAAATGACAAATAAACATGTTGCAAATATGAAATACATAAGTGTTTGGCTCCACTCACTGCTAAAGTAATTACTTGAAACAAATTATTATGATAGTATTAATTCATTTAATTTTAAATCACACTTGGATGTATGGGTCATTTTTGACCCATGTGTGTAAACTTGATGTAGTAATAAAAAAAGCTATTTTTGTTCATAAAGCATGAAAGTAAAAATGGAAATAGTGATTGGTGGTAATCAAAAACAAGATATTTAAAGAATACTTGGAATATTCAATCATAAAATAAATTGATTTCAAAAGATAGAACAAAGAAAAACTCAGCCAGCATGAAGAAAGTCGAAGATTTTCATGAAAATTTTCAACTTTTTTGAAGCCGAAATACTTCATGAAAATCTTTGACTTTTTTGAAGCCGAAATCTTTTCATGAAAGTTTTCAACTTTTTTAAAGCCGAAATCTTTTCATGAAAATTTTGAACTTTTTTGAAGCAGAAATCTTTTCATCAAAATTATCAACTTTTTTGAAAATGAAACCTTTTCATCAAAATTTTTGACTTTTTTGAAGCCGAAATCTTTTCATGTAAATTTTTAACTTTTTTGAAACCGAAATACTTCATGAAAATTTTCAACTTTTTTGAAGCTGAAATTTTTTCATGAATATGTTCAACTTTTTTGAAGCAGAAATCGTTTCATGAAGATCTTCAACTTTTTTGAAGCAAAAATCTTTTCATCAAAATTTTCAAATTTTTTGAAGCTGAAATACTTCATGAAAATGTTCAACTTTTTTGAAGCCGAAATCTTTTCATGAAAATTTTTAACTTTGTTGAAGCAGAAATCTTTTCATGAAAATTTTCAACTTTGTTGAAGCAGAAATCTTTTCATGAAAATTTTCAACTTTGTTGAAGCCGAAATCTTTTCATGAAAATCTTCAACTTTTTTGAAGCAGAATCACTTTATGAAAATGTTCAACTTTTTTGAAGCCGAACTCTTTTCATGAAAAATTTCAATTTTGTTGAAGCTGAAATCTTTTCATGGAAATTTTCAACTTTTTTGAAGCCAAAATCTTTTCATGAAAATTTTCAACTTTTTTGAAGCAGAAATCTTTTCATAAAAATTATCAACTTTTTTGAAAATGAAACCTTTTCATCAAAATTTTCAACTTTTTTGAAGCCGAAATCTTTTCATGTAAATTTTTAACTTTTTTGAAACCGAAATACTTCATGAAAATTTTCAACTTTTTTGAAGCTGAAATTTTTTCATGAAAATGTTCAACTTTTTTGAAGCTGAAATCGTTTCATGAAGATCTTCAACTTTTTTGAAGCAAAAATCTTTTCATCAAAATTTTCAAATTTTTTGAAGCTGAAATACTTCATGAAAATGTTCAACTTTTTTGAAGCCGAAATCTTTTCATGAAAATTTTCAACTTTTTTGAAGGCTAAATCTTTTCATGAAAATTTTCAACTTTGTTGAAGCAGTAATCTTTTCATGAAAATTTTCAACTTTGTTGAAGCAGAAATCTTTTCATGAACATTTTAAAGCAGAAATCTTTTCATGAAAATTTTCAACTTTTTTGAAGCTGAAATCTTTTCATGTAAATTTTCAACTTTTTTGAAACCAAAATACTTCATGAAAATTTTTGACTTTTTTGAAGCCGAAATCTTTTCATGAAAATCTTCGACTTTTTTGAAGCAGAAATCTTTTTATGAAAATTTTCAACTTTTTTGAAGCAGAAATCTTTTCATGAAAATTTTAAAGCAGAAATCTTTTCATGAAAATTTTCAACTTTTTTGAAGCTGAAATCTTTTCATGTAAATTTTCAACTTTTTTGAAACCAAAATACTTCATGAAAATTTTTGACTTTTTTGAAGCCGAAATCTTTTCATGAAAATCTTCGACTTTTTTGAAGCAGAAATCTTTTTATGAACATTTTCAACTTTTTTGAAGCAGAAATCTTTTCATGAAAATTTTCAACTTTTTTAAAGCCAAAATCCTGTAATGAAAAATTTCAATTTTGTTGAAGCAGAAATCTTTTCATGAAAATTTTCAACTTTTTTAAAGCCAAAATCCTGTAATGAAAAATTTCAATTTTGTTGAAGCAGAAATCTTTTCATGAAAATTTTCAACTTTGTTGAAGCAGAAATCTTTTCATGAAAATTTTAAAGCAGAAATCTTTTCATGAAAATTTTCAACTTTTTTGAAGCCGAAATCTTTTCATGTAAATTTTCAACTTTTTTGAAACAAAAATACTTCATGAAAATTTTTGACTTTTTTGAAGCCGAAATCTTTTCATGAAAATCTTCGACTTTTTTGAAGCAGAAATCTTTTTATGAAAATTTTCAACTTTTTTGAAGCAGAAATCTTTTCATGAAAATTTTCAACTTTTTTAAAGCCAAAATCCTGTAATGAAAAATTTCAATTTTGTTGAAGCTGAAATCTTTTCATGGAAATTTTCAACTTTTTTGAAGCCAAAATCTTGTCATGAAAATTTTCAACTTTTTTGAAGCAGAAATCTTTTCATAAAAATTATCAACTTTTTTGAAAATGAAACCTTTTCATCAAAATATTCAACTTTTTTGAAGCCGAAATCTTTTCATGTAAATTTTTAACTTTTTTGAAACCGAAATACTTCATGAAAATTTTCAACTTTTTTGAAGCAAAAATCTTTTCATGAAAATCTTCAACTTTTTTGAAGCAGAAATACTTCATGGAAATGTTCAACTTTTTTGAAGCCGAAATCTTTTCATGAAAAATTTTGAACTTTTTTGAAGCAGAAATCTTTTCATCAAAATTTTCAAATTTTTTGAAGCTGAAATACTTCATGAAATTTTTTACCTTTTTTAAAGCCAAAATCCTGTCATGAAAATTTTCAACTTTGTTGAAGCCGAAATCTTTTCATGAAAATCTTCAACTTTTTTGAAGCAGAAATACTTTATGAAAATGTTCAACTTTTTTGAAGCCGAAATCTTTTCATGAAAATTTTCAACTTTTTTGAAGGGTAAATCTTTTCATGAAAATTTTTAACTTTGTTGAAGCAGAAATCTTTTCATGAAAATTTTCAACTTTGTTGAAGCAGAAATCTTTTCATGAAAATTTTCAACTTTTTTGAAACCAAAATACTTCATGAAAATTTTTGACTTTTTTGAAGCCGAAATCTTTTCATGAAAATCTTCGACTTTTTTGAAGCAGAAATCTTTTTATGAAAATTTTCAACTTTTTTGTAGCCGAAATCTTTTCATGAAAATCTTCGACTTTTTTGAAGCAGAAATCTTTTCATGAAAATTTTCATGCAGAAATCTTTTCATGAAAATCTTCGACTTTTTTGAAGCCTAAATCTTTTCATGAAAATTTTCAACTTTTTTGAAGCAGAAATCTTTTTATGAAAATTTTCAACTTTTTTAAATCCGAAATCTTTTCATGAAAATCTTTGACTTTTTTAATGCAGAAATACTTTTATGAAAATTTTCAAGCAGAAATCTTTTCATGAAAATTTTCAATTTTTTTAAGCAGAAATCTTTTCATGAAAATTTTCAACTTTTTTGAAACCGAAATACTTCATGAAAATTTTCAACTTTTTTGAAGCCGAAATGTTTTCATTAAAATTTTCAACTTTTTAAAATCCGAAATCTTTTCATGAATCTTTTCATGAAAATTTTGAAGCAGAAATCTTTTCATGAAAATTTTCAACTTTTTTGAAGCCGAAATCTTTTCATGAAAGTTTTCAACTTTTTGAAGCAAAAATACTTCATGAAAATTTTCAACTTTTTAAAAAGCTTGAAATTTTCAACTTTTTTGAAACAGAAATCTTTTCATGTAAATTTTGAACTTTTTTGAAAATGAAATCTTTTCATGAAAATTTTCAACTTTTTTGAAGTCGAAATACTTCATGAAAGTTTTCAACTTTTTCAAAGCTGAAATACTTCATGAAAGTTTTCAACTTTTTTAAAGCTGAAATCTTTATATGTAAATTTTCAACTTTATTCAAACTGATATTCTACATTTTCTAACTCAAAGTGTCGTTTCAAAGTAAAAATACTGTTAGAAGGAGTGATTCAGACAAAATTAGATGAAACAGCTGTACTGGTAAGAAATGAGCGCAGTTACATGAAATGACATCAAAATCAACATTCCCTGAGCCAGAAAACGCTATTAACAGCTTTAGTGATCAAATTGAGCGTATCTTGCGAAGCTGAGCTCGAAAGTGACATGAAACATGTTTTTGGGACATAAAGTGACACTTACTTTTTCAGACTACATTTTCTCACTCAAAGTGTCGTTTCAAAGTAAAAATACTGTTAGAAGGCGTGATTCAGACAAAATTAGATGAAACAGCTGTACTGGTAACAAACAACGATATTAACAGCTTTAGTGATCAAATTGAGCGTATCTTGCGAAGCTGAGCTCGAAAGTGACATGAAACATGTTTTTCAGACATAAAGTGACACTTACAGTGAATACCTGTCCTGACTACATTTTCTAACTCAAAGTGTCGTTTCAAAGTAAAAATACTGTTAGAAGGAGTGATTCAGACAAAATTAGATGAAACAGCAGCACTGGTAACAAATGAGCGCAGTTACATGAAATGACATCAAAATCAACATTCCCTGAGCCAGACAACGCTATTAACAGCTTTAGTGATCAAATTGAGCGTTTCTTGCGAAGCTGAGCTCGAAAGTGACATGAAACATGTTTTTGAGACATAAAGTGACACTTACAGTGAATACCTGTCCTGACTACATTTTTTAACTCAAAGTGTCGTTTCAAAGTAAAAATACTGTTAGAAGGAGTGATTCATCAAAAATAAGATGAAACAGCAGCACTGGTAACAAATGAGCGCAGTTACATGAAATGACATCAAAATCAACATTCCCTGAGACAGACAACGCTATTAACAGCTTTAGTGATCAAATTGAGCGTATCTTGCGAAGCTGAGCTCGAAAGTGACATGAAACATGTTTTTGAGACATAAAGTGACACTTACAGTGAATACCTGTTCTGACTACATTTTCTAACTCAAAGTGTCGTTTCAAAGTAAAAATACTGTTAGAAGGAGTGATTCAGACAAAATTAGATGAAACAGCAGCACTGGTAACAAACAACGATATTAACAGCTTTAGTGATCAAATTGAGCGTATCTTGCGAAGCTGAGCTCGAAAGTGACATGAAACAAGTTTTTGAGACATAAAGTGAAACTTACTGTTCAGACTACATTTTTAACTCAAAGTGCCGTTTCAAAGTAAAAATACTGTTAGAAGGAGTGATTCAGACAAAATTAGATGAAACAGTTGTACTGGTAACAAATGAGCGCAGTTACATGAAATAACATCAAAATCAACATTCCCTGAGCCAGACAACGCTATTAAAAGCTTTAGTGATCAAATTGAGCGTATCTTGCGAAGTTGTGCTCGAAAGTGACATGAAACATGTTTTGAACAGTAAGTGTCACTTTATGTCTCAAAAACATGTTTCATGTCACTTTCGAGCTCAGCTTCGCAAGATACGCTCAATTTGATCACTAAAGCTGTTAATATCGTTGATTGTTAGCAGTACAGCTGTTTCAACTAATTTTGTCTGAAACACTCCTTCTAACAGTATTTTTACTTTGAAACGACGCTTTGAGTTAGAAAATGTAGTCAGAACAGGTATTCACTGTAAGTGTCACTTTATGTCTCAAAAACATGTTTCATGTCACTTTCGAGCTCAGCTTCGCAAGATACGCTCAATTTGATCACTAAAGCTGTTAATAGCGTTGTCTGGCTCAGGGAATGTTGATTTTGATGTCATTTCATGTAACTGCGCT
Source organism: Labrus bergylta (assembly GCF_963930695.1). Classification (NCBI taxonomy): domain Eukaryota; kingdom Metazoa; phylum Chordata; class Actinopteri; order Labriformes; family Labridae; genus Labrus; species Labrus bergylta. Next base: position 29,701,750 of record NC_089208.1, on the reverse strand, counting down.
CATTTGTTACCACTACAGCTGTTTCATCTAATTTTGTCTGAATCACTCCCTCTAACAGTATTTTTACTTTGAAACGACACTTTGAGTTAGAAAATGTAGTCTGAACAGTAAGTGTCACTTTATGTCTGAAAAACATGTTTCATGTCACTTTCGAGCTCAGCTTCGCAAGATACGCTCAATTTGATCACTAAAGCTGTTAATAGCGTTGTCTGGCTCAGGGAATGTTGATTTTGATGTCATTTCATGTATCTGCGCTCATTTGTTACCAGTACAGCTGTTTCATCTAATTTTGTCTGAATCACTCCTTCTAACAGTATTTTTACTTTGAAACGACACTTTGAGTTAGAAAATGTAGAATATCAGTTTGAATAAAGTCTAAAAGATTTCTGCTTCAAAAACTTGAAAATTTTCATGAAAAGATTTCGGCTTCAAAAAAGTTGAAAATTTTCATGAAAAGATTTACACTTCAAAAAAGTTGAAAATGTTCATGAATTTTTTCGACTTCAAAAAAGTCTAAGATTTTCATGAAAAGATTTCTGCTTCAAAAACTTGAAAATTTTCATGAAAAGATTTCGGCTTCAAAAAAGTTGAAAATTTTCATGAAAAGATTTACACTTCAAAAAAGTTGAAAATGTTCATGAATTTTTTCGACTTCAAAAAAGTCTAAGATTTTCATGAAAAGATTTCTGCTTCAAAAACTTGAAAATTTTCATGAAAAGATTTCGGCTTCAAAAAAGTTGAAAATTTTCATGAAAAGATTTACACTTCAAAAAAGTTGAAAATGTTCATGAATTTTTTCGACTTCAAAAAAGTCTAAGATTTTCATGAAAAGATTTCTGCTTCAAAAACTTGAAAATTTTCATGAAAAGATTTCGGCTTCAAAAAAGTTGAAAATTTTCATGAAAAGATTTACACTTCAAAAAAGTTGAAAATGTTCATGAATTTTTTCGACTTCAAAAAAGTCTAAGATTTTCATGAAAAGATTTCTGCTTCAAAAACTTGAAAATTTTCATGAAAAGATTTCGGCTTCAAAAAAGTTGAAAATTTTCATGAAAAGATTTACACTTCAAAAAAGTTGAAAATGTTCATGAATTTTTTCGACTTGAAAAAAGTCTAAGATTTTCATGAAAAGATTTCTGCTTCAAAAACTTGAAAATTTTCATGAAAAGATTTCGGCTTCAAAAAAGTTGAAAATTTTCATGAAAAGATTTACACTTCAAAAAAGTTGAAAATGTTCATGAATTTTTTCGACTTCAAAAAAGTCTAAGATTTTCATGAAAAGATTTCTGCTTCAAAAACTTGAAAATTTTCATGAAAAGATTTCGGCTTCAAAAAAGTTGAAAATTTTCATGAAAAGATTTACACTTCAAAAAAGTTGAAAATGTTCATGAATTTTTTCGACTTGAAAAAAGTCTAAGATTTTCATGAAAAGATTTCTGCTTCAAAAACTTGAAAATTTTCATGAAAAGATTTCGGCTTCAAAAAAGTTGAAAATTTTCATGAAAAGATTTACACTTCAAAAAAGTTGAAAATGTTCATGAATTTTTTCGACTTCAAAAAAGTCTAAGATTTTCATGAAAAGATTTCTGCTTCAAAAACTTGAAAATTTTCATGAAAAGATTTCGGCTTCAAAAAAGTTGAAAATTTTCATGAAAAGATTTACACTTCAAAAAAGTTGAAAATGTTCATGAATTTTTTCGACTTCAAAAAAGTCTAAGATTTTCATGAAAAGATTTCTGCTTCAAAAACTTGAAAATTTTCATGAAAAGATTTCGGCTTCAAAAAAGTTGAAAATTTTCATGAAAAGATTTACACTTCAAAAAAGTTGAAAATGTTCATGAATTTTTTCGACTTGAAAAAAGTCTAAGATTTTCATGAAAAGATTTCTGCTTCAAAAACTTGAAAATTTTCATGAAAAGATTTCGGCTTCAAAAAAGTTGAAAATTTTCATGAAAAGATTTACACTTCAAAAAAGTTGAAAATGTTCATGAATTTTTTCGACTTCAAAAAAGTCTAAGATTTTCATGAAAAGATTTCTGCTTCAAAAACTTGAAAATTTTCATGAAAAGATTTCGGCTTCAAAAAAGTTGAAAATTTTCATGAAAAGATTTACACTTCAAAAAAGTTGAAAATGTTCATGAATTTTTTCGAATTCAAAAAAGTCTAAGATTTTCATGAAAAGATTTCTGCTTCAAAAACATGAAAATTTTCATGAAAAGATTTCGGCTTCAAAAAAGTTGAAAATTTTCATGAAAAGATTTACACTTCAAAAAAGTTGAAAATGTTCATGAATTTTTTCGACTTCAAAAAAGTCTAAGATTTTCATGAAAAGATTTCTGCTTCAAAAACTTGAAAATTTTCATGAAAAGATTTCGGCTTCAAAAAAGTTGAAAATTTTCATGAAAAGATTTACACTTCAAAAAAGTTGAAAATGTTCATGAATTTTTTCGACTTCAAAAAAGTCTAAGATTTTCATGAAAAGATTTCTGCTTCAAAAACTTGAAAATTTTCATGAAAAGATTTCGGCTTCAAAAAAGTTGAAAATTTTCATGAAAAGATTTACACTTCAAAAAAGTTGAAAATGTTCATGAATTTTTTCGACTTCAAAAAAGTCTAAGAATTTCATGAAAAGATTTCTGCTTCAAAAACTTGAAAATTTTCATGAAAAGATTTCGGCTTCAAAAAAGTTGAAAATTTTCATGAAAAGATTTACATTTCAAAAAAGTTGAAAATGTTCATGAATTTTTTCGACTTCAAAAAAGTCTAAGATTTTCATGAAAAGATTTCTGCTTCAAAAACTTGAAAATTTTCATGAAAAGATTTCGGCTTCAAAAAAGTTGAAAATTTTCATGAAAAGATTTACACTTCAAAAAAGTTGAAAATGTTCATGAATTTTTTCGACTTCAAAAAAGTCTAAGATTTTCATGAAAAGATTTCTGATTCAAAAAAGTTGAAAATTTTCATGACAGGATTTTGGCTTCAAAAAAATGGAACATTTTCATGAAAAGATTTCGGCTTCAAAAAAGTTGAAAATTTTCATGAAAAGATTTACACTTCAAAAAAGTTGAAAATGTTCATGAATTTTTTCGACTTCAAAAAAGTCTAAGATTTTCATGAAAAGATTTCTGCTTCAAAAACTTGAAAATTTTCATGAAAAGATTTCGGCTTCAAAAAAGTTGAAAATTTTCATGAAAAGATTTACACTTCAAAAAAGTTGAAAATGTTCATGAATTTTTTCGACTTCAAAAAAGTCTAAGATTTTCATGAAAAGATTTCTGCTTCAAAAACTTGAAAATTTTCATGAAAAGATTTCGGCTTCAAAAAAGTTGAAAATTTTCATGAAAAGATTTACACTTCAAAAAAGTTGAAAATGTTCATGAATTTTTTCGACTTCAAAAAAGTCTAAGATTTTCAGGAAAAGATTTCTGCTTCAAAAACTTGAAAATTTTCATGAAAAGATTTCGGCTTCAAAAAAGTTGAAAATTTTCATGAAAAGATTTACACTTCAAAAAAGTTGAAAATGTTCATGAATTTTTTCGACTTCAAAAAAGTCTAAGATTTTCATGAAAAGATTTCTGCTTCAAAAACTTGAAAATTTTCATGAAAAGATTTCGGCTTCAAAAAAGTTGAAAATTTTCATGAAAAGATTTACACTTCAAAAAAGTTGAAAATGTTCATGAATTTTTTCGAATTCAAAAAAGTCTAAGATTTTCATGAAAAGATTTCTGCTTCAAAAACTTGAAAATTTTCATGAAAAGATTTCGGCTTCAAAAAAGTTGAAAATTTTCATGAAAAGATTTACACTTCAAAAAAGTTGAAAATGTTCATGAATTTTTTCGACTTCAAAAAAGTCTAAGATTTTCATGAAAAGATTTCTGCTTCAAAAACTTGAAAATTTTCATGAAAAGATTTCGGCTTCAAAAAAGTTGAAAATTTTCATGAAAAGATTTACACTTCAAAAAAGTTGAAAATGTTCATGAATTTTTTCGACTTCAAAAAAGTCTAAGATTTTCATGAAAAGATTTCTGCTTCCAAAATTTGAAAATTTTCATGAAAAGATTTCGGCTTCAAAAAAGTTGAAAATTTTCATGAAAAGATTTCAGCATCAAAAAAGTTGAAAATGTTCATGAATTTTTTCGACTTCAAAAAAGTCTAAGATTTTCATGAAAAGATTTCTGCTTCAAAAACTTGAAAATTTTCATGAAAAGATTTCGGCTTCAAAAAAGTTGAAAATTTTCATGAAAAGATTTACACTTCAAAAAAGTTGAAAATGTTCATGAATTTTTTCCACTTCAAAAAAGTCTAAGATTTTCATGAAACGATTTCTGCTTCAAAAACTTGAAAATTTTCATGAGAAGATTTCGGCTTCAAAAAAGTGGAAAATTTTCATGAAAAGATTTACACTTCAAAAAAGTTGAAAATGTTCATGAATTTTTTCGACTTAAAAAAAGTCGAACATTTTCATGAATAGATTTCGGCTTCAAAAATGTTGAAAATTTTCATGAACTATTTCGGCATCAAAAAATTGAAAATTTACATTAAAAGATTTCGGCTTCAAAAAAGTCAAAAATTTTCATGAAGTATTTCGGCTTCAAAAAAGTTGAAAATTTTCATGAAAAGATTTCTGCTTCAAAAAGTTGAAAATTTTCATTTATTTTTTCAACTTCAAAAAAGTTAAAAATTTTCATTAAAAGATTTCTGCTTCAAAATAGTTGACAATTTTCATGAAAAGATTTCTGCTTCAAAAAAGTTGAAAATTTTCATGAAAAGATTTCGGCTTCAAAAAAGTTGAAAATTTTCATGAAAAGATTTACACTTCAAAAAAGTTGAAAATGTTCATGAATTTTTTCGACTTCAAAAAAGTCTAAGATTTTCATGAAAAGATTTCTGCTTCAAAAACTTGAAAATTTTCATGAAAAGATTTCGGCTTCAAAAAAGTTGAAAATTTTCATGAAAAGATTTACACTTCAAAAAAGTTGAAAATGTTCATGAATTTTTTCGACTTCAAAAAAGTCTAAGATTTTCATGAAAAGATTTCTGCTTCAAAAACTTGAAAATTTTCATGAAAAGATTTCGGCTTCAAAAAAGTTGAAAATTTTCATGAAAAGATTTACACTTCAAAAAAGTTGAAAATGTTCATGAATTTTTTCGACTTCAAAAAAGTCTAAGATTTTCATGAAAAGATTTCTGCTTCAAAAACTTGAAAATTTTCATGAAAAGATTTCGGCTTCAAAAAAGTTGAAAATTTTCATGAAAAGATTTACACTTCAAAAAAGTTGAAAATGTTCATGAATTTTTTCGACTTCAAAAAAGTCTAAGATTTTCATGAAAAGATTTCTGCTTCAAAAACTTGAAAATTTTCATGAAAAGATTTCGGCTTCAAAAAAGTTGAAAATTTTCATGAAAAGATTTAGACTTCAAAAAAGTTGAAAATGTTCATGAATTTTTTCGACTTCAAAAAAGTCTAAGATTTTCATGAAAAGATTTCTGCTTCAAAAACTTGAAAATTTTCATGAAAAGATTTCGGCTTCAAAAAAGTTGAAAATTTTCATGAAAAGATTTACACTTCAAAAAAGTTGAAAATGTTCATGAATTTTTTCGACTTCAAAAAAGTCTAAGATTTTCATGAAACGATTTCTGCTTCAAAAACTTGAAAATTTTCATGAGAAGATTTCGGCTTCAAAAAAGTGGAAAATTTTCATGAAAAGATTTACACTTCAAAAAAGTTGAAAATGTTCATGAATTTTTTCGACTTAAAAAAAGTCGAACATTTTCATGAATAGATTTCGGCTTCAAAAATGTTGAAAATTTTCATGAACTATTTCGGCATCAAAAAATTGAAAATTTACATTAAAAGATTTCGGCTTCAAAAAAGTCAAAAATTTTCATGAAGTATTTCGGCTTCAAAAAAGTTGAAAATTTTCATGAAAAGATTTCTGCTTCAAAAAGTTGAAAATTTTCATGTATTTTTTCAACTTCAAAAAAGTTAAAAATTTTCATTAAAAGATTTCTGCTTCAAAATAGTTGACAATTTTCATGAAAAGATTTCTGCTTCAAAAAAGTTGAAAATTTTCATGAACTATTTCGGCATCAAAAAATTTGAAAATTTACATTAAAAGATTTCGGCTTTCAAAAAAGTCAAAAATTTTAATGAATTATTTCGGCTTCAAAAAAGTTGAAAATTTTCATGAAAAGATTTCGGCTTCAAAAAGTTGAAAATTTTCATGAAAAGATTTCGGCTTCAAAAAAGTCAAAGATTTTCTTGAAAAGATTTCTGCTTCAAAAAAGTTGAAAATTTTCATGAAAAGATTTCGGCTTCAAAAAAGTTGAAAATTTTCATGAAAAGATTTCAGCTTCAAAAAAGTTGAAAATTTTCATCAAGTATTTCGGCTTCAAAGAAGTTGAAGATTTTCATGAAAAGATTTCTGCTTCAAAAAGTTGAAAATTTTCATGAAAAGATTTCGGCTTCAAAAAAGTTTAAAATGTTCATGAAAAGATTTCAGCATCAAAAAAGTTGAAAACTTTAATGAAGTATTTCGGCTTCAAAAATGTTGAAAATTTTCATGAAAAGATTTCTATTTCAAAAAGGTTGAAAATTTTCATGAAAAGATTTCGGCTTCAAAAAAGATGAAAATTTTCATGAAAAGATTTCAGCTTCAAAAAAGTCAAAGATTTTCTTGAAAAGATTTCTGCTTCAAAAAAGTTGAAAATTTTCATGACAGGATTTTGGCTTTAAAAAAGGTAAAAATTTTCATGACAAGATTTCGGCTCCAAAAAGTTGAAAATTTTCATGAAAAGATTTCGGCTTCAAAAAAGTTGAAAATTTTCATGAAAAGATTTCGGCTTCAAAAAAGTTGAAAATTTTCATCAAGTATTTCGGCTTCAAAAAAGTCAAAGTATTTCATGAAAAGATTTCGGCTTCAAAAAAGTTGAAAATTTACATGAAAAGATTTCGGCTTCAAAAAAGTTGAAAATTTTCATGAAAAGATTTCAGCTTCAAAAAAGTTGAAAATTTTCATGACACCATTATGGCTTTAAAAAAGGTAAGAATTTTCATCAACTATTTCGGCTTCAAAAAAGTCGAAGTATTTCATGAAAAGATTTCTGCTTCAAAAAAGTTGAAAATTTTCATTAAAAGATTTCGGCTTCAAAAAGGTTGAAAACTTTCATGAACTATTTCGACTTCAAAAAAGTCGAAGATTTTCATGAAAAGATTTCTGCTTCAAAAAAGTTGAAAATTTTCATTAAAAGATTTCGGCTTCAAAAAATTCCAAAACTTTCATGAAGTATTTCGGCTTCAAAAAACTTGAAAATTTTCATGAAAAGATTTCGGCTTCAAAAAAGTTGAAAATTTTCATCAAGTATTTCGGCTTCAAAGAAGTTGAAGATTTTCATGAAAAGATTTCGGCTTCAAAAAAGTTGAAAATTTTCATCAAGTATTTCGGCTTCAAAGAAGTTGAAGATTTTCATGAAAAGATTTCTGCTTCAAAAAGTTGAAAATTTTCATGAAAAGATTTCGGCTTCAAAAAAGTTGAAAATTTTCATGAAAAGATTTCGGCTTCAAAAAAGTTGAACATTTTCATGAAAAGATTTCGGCTTCAAAAAAGTTTAAAATGTTCATGAAAAGATTTCAGCATCAAAAAAGTTGAAAACTTTAATGAAGTATTTCGGCTTCAAAAATGTTGAAAATTTTCATGAAAAGATTTCTATTTCAAAAAGGTTGAAAATTTTCATGAAAAGATTTCGGCTTCAAAAAAGATGAAAATTTTCATGAAAAGATTTCAGCTTCAAAAAAGTCAAAGATTTTCTTGAAAAGATTTCTGCTTCAAAAAAGTTGAAAATTTTCATGACAGGATTTTGGCTTTAAAAAAGGTAAAAATTTTCATGACAAGATTTCGGCTCCAAAAAGTTGAAAATTTTCATGAAAAGATTTCGGCTTCAAAAAAGTTGAAAATTTTCATGAAAAGATTTCAGCATCAAAAAAGTTGAAAACTTTCATCAAGTATTTCGGCTTCAAAAAAGTCAAAGTATTTCATGAAAAGATTTCGGCTTCAAAAAAGTTGAAAATTTACATGAAAAGATTTCGGCTTCAAAAAAGTTGAAAATTTTCATGAAAAGATTTCAGCTTCAAAAAAGTTGAAAATTTTCATGACACCATTATGGCTTTAAAAAAGGTAAGAATTTTCATCAACTATTTCGGCTTCAAAAAAGTCGAAGTATTTCATGAAAAGATTTCTGCTTCAAAAAAGTTGAAAATTTTCATTAAAAGATTTCGGCTTCAAAAAGGTTGAAAACTTTCATGAACTATTTCGACTTCAAAAAAGTCGAAGATTTTCATGAAAAGATTTCTGCTTCAAAAAAGTTGAAAATTTTCATTAAAAGATTTCGGCTTCAAAAAATTCCAAAACTTTCATGAAGTATTTCGGCTTCAAAAAACTTGAAAATTTTCATGAAAAGATTTCGGCTTCAAAAAAGTTGAAAATTTTCATCAAGTATTTCGGCTTCAAAGAAGTTGAAGATTTTCATGAAAAGATTTCGGCTTCAAAAAAGTTGAAAATTTTCATCAAGTATTTCGGCTTCAAAGAAGTTGAAGATTTTCATGAAAAGATTTCTGCTTCAAAAAGTTGAAAATTTTCATGAAAAGATTTCGGCTTCAAAAAAGTTGAAAATTTTCATGAAAAGATTTCGGCTTCAAAAAAGTTGAACATTTTCATGAAAAGATTTCGGCTTCAAAAAAGTTTAAAATGTTCATGAAAAGATTTCAGCATCAAAAAAGTTGAAAACTTTAATGAAGTATTTCGGCTTCAAAAATGTTGAAAATTTTCATGAAAAGATTTCTATTTCAAAAAGGTTGAAAATTTTCATGAAAAGATTTCGGCTTCAAAAAAGTTGAAAATTTTCATGAAAAGATTTCAGCTTCAAAAAAGTTGAAAATTTTCATGACACCATTATGGCTTTAAAAAAGGTAAGAATTTTCATCAACTATTTCGGCTTCAAAAAAGTCGAAGTATTTCATGAAAAGATTTCTGCTTCAAAAAAGTTGAAAATTTTCATTAAAAGATTTCGGCTTCAAAAAGGTTGAAAACTTTCATGAACTATTTCGACTTCAAAAAAGTCGAAGATTTTCATGAAAAGATTTCTGCTTCAAAAAAGTTGAAAATTTTCATTAAAAGATTTCGGCTTCAAAAAATTCCAAAAGTTTCATGAAGTATTTCGGCTTCAAAAAAGTTGAAAATTTTCATGAAAAGATTTCGGCTTCAAAAAAGTTGAAAATTTTCATCAAGTATTTCGGCTTCAAAGAAGTTGAAGATTTTCATGAAAAGATTTCGGCTTCAAAAAAGTTGAAAATTTTCATCAAGTATTTCGGCTTCAAAGAAGTTGAAGATTTTCATGAAAAGATTTCTGCTTCAAAAACTTGAAAATTTTCATGAAAAGATTTCGGCTTCAAAAAAGTTGAAAATTTTCATGAAAAGATTTACACTTCAAAAAAGTTGAAAATGTTCATGAATTTTTTCGACTTCAAAAAAGTCTAAGATTTTCATGAAAAGATTTCTGCTTCAAAAACTTGAAAATTTTCATGAAAAGATTTCGGCTTCAAAAAAGTTGAAAATTTTCATGAAAAGATTTACACTTCAAAAAAGTTGAAAATGTTCATGAATTTTTTCGACTTCAAAAAAGTCTAAGATTTTCATGAAAAGATTTCTGCTTCAAAAACTTGAAAATTTTCATGAAAAGATTTCGGCTTCAAAAAAGTTGAAAATTTTCATGAAAAGATTTACACTTCAAAAAAGTTGAAAATGTTCATGAATTTTTTCGACTTCAAAAAAGTCTAAGATTTTCATGAAAAGATTTCTGCTTCAAAAACTTGAAAATTTTCATGAAAAGATTTCGGCTTCAAAAAAGTTGAAAATTTTCATGAAAAGATTTACACTTCAAAAAAGTTGAAAATGTTCATGAATTTTTTCGACTTCAAAAAAGTCTAAGAATTTCATGAAAAGATTTCTGCTTCAAAAACTTGAAAATTTTCATGAAAAGATTTCGGCTTCAAAAAAGTTGAAAATTTTCATGAAAAGATTTACATTTCAAAAAAGTTGAAAATGTTCATGAATTTTTTCGACTTCAAAAAAGTCTAAGATTTTCATGAAAAGATTTCTGCTTCAAAAACTTGAAAATTTTCATGAAAAGATTTCGGCTTCAAAAAAGTTGAAAATTTTCATGAAAAGATTTACACTTCAAAAAAGTTGAAAATGTTCATGAAATTTTCGACTTCAAAAAAGTCTAAGATTTTCATGAAAAGATTTCTGCTTCAAAAACTTGAAAATTTTCATGAAAAGATTTCGGCTTCAAAAAAGTTGAAAATTTTCATGAAAAGATTTACACTTCAAAAAAGTTGAAAATGTTCATGAATTTTTTCGACTTCAAAAAAGTCTAAGATTTTCATGAAAAGATTTCTGCTTCAAAAACTTGAAAATTTTCATGAAAAGATTTCGGCTTCAAAAAAGTTGAAAATTTTCATGAAAAGATTTACACTTCAAAAAAGTTGAAAATGTTCATGAATTTTTTCGACTTGAAAAAAGTCTAAGATTTTCATGAAAAGATTTCTGCTTCAAAAACTTGAAAATTTTCATGAAAAGATTTCGGCTTCAAAAAAGTTGAAAATTTTCATGAAAAGATTTACACTTCAAAAAAGTTGAAAATGTTCATGAATTTTTTCGACTTCAAAAAAGTTTAAGATTTTCATGAAAAGATTTCTGCTTCAAAAACTTGAAAATTTTCATGAAAAGATTTCGGCTTCAAAAAAGTTGAAAATTTTCATGAAAAGATTTACACTTCAAAAAAGTTGAAAATGTTCATGAATTTTTTCGAATTCAAAAAAGTCTAAGATTTTCATGAAAAGATTTCTGCTTCAAAAACTTGAAAATTTTCATGAAAAGATTTCGGCTTCAAAAAAGTTGAAAATTTTCATGAAAAGATTTACACTTCAAAAAAGTTGAAAATGTTCATGAATTTTTTCGACTTCAAAAAAGTCTAAGATTTTCATGAAAAGATTTCTGCTTCAAAAACTTGAAAATTTTCATGAAAAGATTTCGGCTTCAAAAAAGTTGAAAATTTTCATGAAAAGATTTACACTTCAAAAAAGTTGAAAATGTTCATGAATTTTTTTCGACTTCAAAAAAGTCTAAGATTTTCATGAAAAGATTTCTGCTTCCAAAATTTGAAAATTTTCATGAAAAGATTTCGGCTTCAAAAAAGTTGAAAATTTTCATGAAAAGATTTACACTTCAAAAAAGTTGAAAATGTTCATGAATTTTTTCGACTTCAAAAAAGTCTAAGATTTTCATGAAAAGATTTCTGCTTCAAAAACTTGAAAATTTTCATGAAAAGATTTCGGCTTCAAAAAAGTTGAAAATTTTCATGAAAAGATTTACACTTCAAAAAAGTTGAAAATGTTCATGAATTTTTTCGACTTCAAAAAAGTCTAAGAATTTCATGAAAAGATTTCTGCTTCAAAAACTTGAAAATTTTCATGAAAAGATTTCGGCTTCAAAAAAGTTGAAAATTTTCATGAAAAGATTTACATTTCAAAAAAGTTGAAAATGTTCATGAATTTTTTCGACTTCAAAAAAGTCTAAGATTTTCATGAAACGATTTCTGCTTCAAAAACTTGAAAATTTTCATGAGAAGATTTCGGCTTCAAAAAAGTGGAAAATTTTCATGAAAAGATTTACACTTCAAAAAAGTTGAAAATGTTCATGAATTTTTTCGACTTAAAAAAAGTCGAACATTTTCATGAATAGATTTCGGCTTCAAAAATGTTGAAAATTTTCATGAACTATTTCGGCATCAAAAAATTGAAAATTTACATTAAAAGATTTCGGCTTCAAAAAAGTCAAAAATTTTCATGAAGTATTTCGGCTTCAAAAAAGTTGAAAATTTTCATGAAAAGATTTCTGCTTCAAAAAGTTGAAAATTTTCATTTATTTTTTCAACTTCAAAAAAGTTAAAAATTTTCATTAAAAGATTTCTGCTTCAAAATAGTTGACAATTTTCATGAAAAGATTTCTGCTTCAAAAAAGTTGAAAATTTTCATGAAAAGATTTCGGCTTCAAAAAAGTTGAAAATTTTCATGAAAAGATTTACACTTCAAAAAAGTTAAAAATGTTCATGAATTTTTTCGACTTCAAAAAAGTCTAAGATTTTCATGAAAAGATTTCTGCTTCAAAAACTTGAAAATTTTCATGAAAAGATTTCGGCTTCAAAAAAGTTGAAAATTTTCATGAAAAGATTTACACTTCAAAAAAGTTGAAAATGTTCATGAATTTTTTCGACTTCAAAAAAGTCTAAGATTTTCATGAAAAGATTTCTGCTTCAAAAACTTGAAAATTTTCATGAAAAGATTTCGGCTTCAAAAAAGTTGAAAATTTTCATGAAAAGATTTACACTTCAAAAAAGTTGAAAATGTTCATGAATTTTTTCGACTTCAAAAAAGTCTAAGATTTTCATGAAAAGATTTCTGCTTCAAAAACTTGAAAATTTTCATGAAAAGATTTCGGCTTCAAAAAAGTTGAAAATTTTCATGAAAAGATTTAGACTTCAAAAAAGTTGAAAATGTTCATGAATTTTTTCGACTTCAAAAAAGTCTAAGATTTTCATGAAAAGATTTCTGCTTCAAAAACTTGAAAATTTTCATGAAAAGATTTCGGCTTCAAAAAAGTTGAAAATTTTCATGAAAAGATTTACACTTCAAAAAAGTTGAAAATGTTCATGAATTTTTTCGACTTCAAAAAAGTCTAAGATTTTCATGAAACGATTTCTGCTTCAAAAACTTGAAAATTTTCATGAGAAGATTTCGGCTTCAAAAAAGTGGAAAATTTTCATGAAAAGATTTACACTTCAAAAAAGTTGAAAATGTTCATGAATTTTTTCGACTTAAAAAAAGTCGAACATTTTCATGAATAGATTTCGGCTTCAAAAATGTTGAAAATTTTCATGAACTATTTCGGCATCAAAAAATTGAAAATTTACATTAAAAGATTTCGGCTTCAAAAAAGTCAAAAATTTTCATGAAGTATTTCGGCTTCAAAAAAGTTGAAAATTTTCATGAAAAGATTTCTGCTTCAAAAAGTTGAAAATTTTCATGTATTTTTTCAACTTCAAAAAAGTTAAAAATTTTCATTAAAAGATTTCTGCTTCAAAATAGTTGACAATTTTCATGAAAAGATTTCTGCTTCAAAAAAGTTGAAAATTTTCATGAACTATTTCGGCATCAAAAAATTTGAAAATTTACATTAAAAGATTTCGGCTTTCAAAAAAGTCAAAAATTTTAATGAATTATTTCGGCTTCAAAAAAGTTGAAAATTTTCATGAAAAGATTTCGGCTTCAAAAAGTTGAAAATTTTCATGAAAAGATTTCGGCTTCAAAAAAGTCAAAGATTTTCTTGAAAAGATTTCTGCTTCAAAAAAGTTGAAAATTTTCATGAAAAGATTTCGGCTTCAAAAAAGTTGAAAATTTTCATGAAAAGATTTCAGCTTCAAAAAAGTTGAAAATTTTCATCAAGTATTTCGGCTTCAAAGAAGTTGAAGATTTTCATGAAAAGATTTCAGCTTCAAAAAGTTGAAAATTTTCATGAAAAGATTTCGGCTTCAAAAAAGTTTAAAATGTTCATGAAAAGATTTCAGCATCAAAAAAGTTGAAAACTTTAATGAAGTATTTCGGCTTCAAAAATGTTGAAAATTTTCATGAAAAGATTTCTATTTCAAAAAGGTTGAAAATTTTCATGAAAAGATTTCGGCTTCAAAAAAGATGAAAATTTTCATGAAAAGATTTCAGCTTCAAAAAAGTCAAAGATTTTCTTGAAAAGATTTCTGCTTCAAAAAAGTTGAAAATTTTCATGACAGGATTTTGGCTTTAAAAAAGGTAAAAATTTTCATGACAAGATTTCGGCTCCAAAAAGTTGAAAATTTTCATGAAAAGATTTCGGCTTCAAAAAAGTTGAAAATTTTCATGAAAAGATTTCGGCTTCAAAAAAGTTGAAAATTTTCATCAAGTATTTCGGCTTCAAAAAAGTCAAAGTATTTCATGAAAAGATTTCGGCTTCAAAAAAGTTGAAAATTTACATGAAAAGATTTCGGCTTCAAAAAAGTTGAAAATTTTCATGAAAAGATTTCAGCTTCAAAAAAGTTGAAAATTTTCATGACACCATTATGGCTTTAAAAAAGGTAAGAATTTTCATCAACTATTTCGGCTTCAAAAAAGTCGAAGTATTTCATGAAAAGATTTCTGCTTCAAAAAAGTTGAAAATTTTCATTAAAAGATTTCGGCTTCAAAAAGGTTGAAAACTTTCATGAACTATTTCGACTTCAAAAAAGTCGAAGATTTTCATGAAAAGATTTCTGCTTCAAAAAAGTTGAAAATTTTCATTAAAAGATTTCGGCTTCAAAAAATTCCAAAACTTTCATGAAGTATTTCGGCTTCAAAAAACTTGAAAATTTTCATGAAAAGATTTCGGCTTCAAAAAAGTTGAAAATTTTCATCAAGTATTTCGGCTTCAAAGAAGTTGAAGATTTTCATGAAAAGATTTCGGCTTCAAAAAAGTTGAAAATTTTCATCAAGTATTTCGGCTTCAAAGAAGTTGAAGATTTTCATGAAAAGATTTCTGCTTCAAAAAGTTGAAAATTTTCATGAAAAGATTTCGGCTTCAAAAAAGTTGAAAATTTTCATGAAAAGATTTCGGCTTCAAAAAAGTTGAACATTTTCATGAAAAGATTTCGGCTTCAAAAAAGTTTAAAATGTTCATGAAAAGATTTCAGCATCGAAAAAGTTGAAAACTTTAATGAAGTATTTCGGCTTCAAAAATGTTGAAAATTTTCATGAAAAGATTTCTATTTCAAAAAGGTTGAAAATTTTCATGAAAAGATTTCGGCTTCAAAAAAGTTGAAAATTTTCATGAAAAGATTTCAGCTTCAAAAAAGTTGAAAATTTTCATGACACCATTATGGCTTTAAAAAAGGTAAGAATTTTCATCAACTATTTCGGCTTCAAAAAAGTCGAAGTATTTCATGAAAAGATTTCTGCTTCAAAAAAGTTGAAAATTTTCATTAAAAGATTTCGGCTTCAAAAAGGTTGAAAACTTTCATGAACTATTTCGACTTCAAAAAAGTCGAAGATTTTCATGAAAAGATTTCTGCTTCAAAAAAGTTGAAAATTTTCATTAAAAGATTTCGGCTTCAAAAAATTCCAAAACTTTCATGAAGTATTTCTGCTTCAAAAAAGTTGAAAATTTTCATGAAAAGATTTCGGCTTCAAAAAAGTTGAAAATTTTCATCAAGTATTTCGGCTTCAAAGAAGTTGAAGATTTTCATGAAAAGATTTCGGCTTCAAAAAAGTTGAAAATTTTCATCAAGTATTTCGGCTTCAAAGAAGTTGAAGATTTTCATGAAAAGATTTCTGCTTCAAAAAGTTGAAAATTTTCATGAAAAGATTTCGGCTTCAAAAAAGTTGAAAATTTTCAAGAAAAGATTTCGGCTTCAAAAAAGTTGAACATTTTCATGAAAAGATTTCGGCTTCAAAAAAGTTTAAAATGTTCATGAAAAGATTTCAGCATCAAAAAAGTTGAAAACTTTAATGAAGTATTTCGGCTTCAAAAATGTTGAAAATTTTCATGAAAAGATTTCTATTTCAAAAAGGTTGAAAATTTTCATGAAAAGATTTCGGCTTCAAAAAAGTTGAAAATTTTCATGAAAAGATTTCAGCTTCAAAAAAGTCAAAGATTTTCTTGAAAAGATTTCTGCTTCAAAAAAGTTGAAAATTTTCATGACAGGATTTTGGCTTTAAAAAAGGTAAAAATTTTCATGACAAGATTTCGGCTCCAAAAAGTTGAAAATTTTCATGAAAAGATTTCGGCTTCAAAAAAGTTGAAAATTTTCATGAAAAGATTTCGGCTTCAAAAAAGTTGAAAATTTTCATCAAGTATTTCGGCTTCAAAAAAGTCAAAGTATTTCATGAAAAGATTTCGGCTTCAAAAAAGTTGAAAATTTACATGAAAAGATTTCGGCTTCAAAAAAGTTGAAAATTTTCATGAAAAGATTTCAGCTTCAAAAAAGTTGAAAATTTTCATGACACCATTATGGCTTTAAAAAAGGTAAGAATTTTCATCAACTATTTCGGCTTCAAAAAAGTCGAAGTATTTCATGAAAAGATTTCTGCTTCAAAAAAGTTGAAAATTTTCATTAAAAGATTTCGGCTTCAAAAAGGTTGAAAACTTTCATGAACTATTTCGACTTCAAAAAAGTCGAAGATTTTCATGAAAAGATTTCTGCTTCAAAAAAGTTGAAAATTTTCATTAAAAGATTTCGGCTTCAAAAAATTCCAAAACTTTCATGAAGTATTTCGGCTTCAAAAAACTTGAAAATTTTCATGAAAAGATTTCGGCTTCAAAAAAGTTGAAAATTTTCATCAAGTATTTCGGCTTCAAAGAAGTTGAAGATTTTCATGAAAAGATTTCGGCTTCAAAAAAGTTGAAAATTTTCATCAATTATTTCGGCTTCAAAGAAGTTGAAGATTTTCATGAAAAGATTTCTGCTTCAAAAAGTTGAAAATTTTCATGAAAAGATTTCGGCTTCATAAAAGTTGAAAATTTTCATGAAAAGATTTCGGCTTCAAAAAAGTTGAAAATTTTCATGAAAAGATTTCAGCTTCAAAAAAGTTGAAAATTTTCATCAAGTATTTCGGCTTCAAAAAAGTCAAAGTATTTCATGAAAAGATTTCTGCTTCAAAAAAGTTGAAAATTTTTATGAAAAGATTTCGGCTTCAAAAAAGTTGAAAATTTACATGAAAAGATTTCGGCTTCAAAAAAGTTGAAAATTTTCATGAAAAGATTTCAGCTTCAAAAAAGTTGAAAATTTTCATGACACCATTATGGCTTTAAAAAAGGTAAGAATTTTCATCAACTATTTCGGCTTCAAAAAAGTCGAAGTATTTCATGAAAAGATTTCTGCTTCAAAAAAGTTGAAAATTTTCATTAAAAGATTTCGGCTTCAAAAAGGTTGAAAACTTTCATGAACTATTTCGACTTCAAAAAAGTCGAAGATTTTCATGAAAAGATTTCTGCTTCAAAAAAGTATAAATTTTTCATGACATGATTTTGGCTTTAAAAAAGGTAAAAATTTTAATGAAAAGATTTCGGCTTCAAAAAAGTTGAAAATTTTCATGAAAAGATTTACACTTCAAAAAAGTTGAAAATGTTCATGAATTTTTTCGACTTCAAAAAAGTCTAAGATTTTCATGAAAAGATTTCTGCTTCAAAAACTTGAAAATTTTCATGAAAAGATTTCGGCTTCAAAAAAGTTGAAAATTTTAATGAAAAGATTTAGACTTCAAAAAAGTTGAAAATGTCCATGAATTTTTTCGACTTCAAAAAAGTCGAACATTTTCATGAATAGATTTCGGCTTCAAAAAGTTGAAAATTTTCATGTATTTTTTCAACTTCAAAAAAGTTAAAAAATTTCATCAAAAGATTTCTGCTTCAAAATAGTTGACAATTTTCATGAAAAGATTTCTGCTTCAAAAAAGTTGAAAATTTTCATGAACTATTTCGGCATCAAAAAAGTTGAAAATTTGCATGAAAAGATTTCGGCTTCAAAAAAGTCAATGATTTTCATGAAAAGATTTCTGCTTCAGAAAAGTCGAACATTTTCATGAAGTATTTCGGCTTCAAAAAGGTTGAAAATTTACATTAAAAGATTTGGGCTTCAAAAAAGTCAACGATTTTCATGAAAAGATTTCGGCTTCAAAAAAGTTGAAAATTTTCATGAAATAATTTCAGCTTCAGAAAAGTTGAAAATTTTCATGACAGGATTATGGCTTTAAAAAAGGTAAGAATTTTCATGAAGTATTTCGGCTTCAAAAAAGTTGAAAATTTTCATGAACTATTTCGGCATCAAAAAAGTCAACGATTTTCATGAAAAGATTTCTGCTTCAAAAAAGTTGAAAATTTTCATGAAAAGATTTCGGCATCAAAAAAAGTTGAAAATTTTCATGAAAAGATTTCGGCTTCAAAAAAGTTGAAAATGTTCATGAAAAGATTTCGGCTTCAAAAAGTTTGAAAATTTTCATGAAAAGATTTCGGCTTCAAAAAAGTTAAAAATTTTCATCAAAAGATTTCTGCTTGAGAAAAGTTGAAAATTTTCATGAAAAGATTTCGGCATCAAAAAAAGTTGAAAATTTTCATGACAAGATTTCGGCTTCAAAAAAGTTGAAAATTTTCATGAAATAATTTCGGCTTCAAAAAAGTTGAAAATTTTCATGAAAAGATTTCGGCTTCAAAAAAGTTAAAAATTTTCATCAAAAGATTTCTGCTTGAGAAAAGTTGAAAATGTTCATGAAAGTTTTACACTTCAAAAAAGTTGAAAATGTTCATGAATTTTTTCGACTTCAAAAAAGTCTAAGATTTTATTGAAAGGATTTCTGCTTCAAAAACTTGAAAATTTTCATGAAAAGATTTCGGCTTCAAAAAAGTTGAAAATTTTAATGAAAAGATTTCGACTTCAAAAAAGTTGAAAATGTCCATGAATTTTTTCGACTTCAAAAAAGTCGAACATTTTCATGAATAGATTTCGGCTTCAAAAAGTTGAAAATTTTCATGTATTTTTTCAACTTCAAAAAAGTTAAAAAATTTCATCAAAAGATTTCTGCTTCAAAATAGTTGACAATTTTCATGAAAAGATTTCTGCTTCAAAAAAGTTGAAAATTTTCATGAACTATTTCGGCATCAAAAAAATTAAAAATTTACATTAAAAGATTTCTTCTTTCAAAAAAGTCAAAAATTTTCATGAAGTATTTCGGCTTCAAAAAAGTTGAAAATTTTCATGAAAAGATTTCGGCTTCAAAAAGTTGAAAATTTTCATGAAAAGATTTCGGCTTCAAAAAAGTTGAAAATTTTCATGAACTATTTCGGCATCAAAAAAGTTGAAAATTTGCATGAAAAGATTTCGGCTTCAAAAAAGTTGAAAATTTTCATGAAGTATTTGGGCTTCAAAAAAGTCAATGATTTTCATGAAAAGATTTCTGCTTCAGAAAAGTCGAACATTTTCATGAAGTATTTCGGCTTCAAAAAGGTTGAAAATTTACATTAAAAGATTTGGGCTTCAAAAAAGTCAACGATTTTCATGAAAAGATTTCGGCTTCAAAAAAGTTGAACATTTTCATGAAAAGATTTCGGCTTCAAAAAAGTTTAAAATGTTCATGAAAAGATTTCAGCATCAAAAAAGTTGAAAACTTTAATGAAGTATTTCGGCTTCAAAAATGTTGAAAATTTTCATGAAAAGATTTCTATTTCAAAAAGGTTGAAAATTTTCATGAAAAGATTTCGGCTTCAAAAAAGTTGAAAATTTTCATGAAAAGATTTCAGCTTCAAAAAAGTCAAAGATTTTCTTGAAAAGATTTCGGCTTCAAAAAAGTTGAAAATTTACATGAAAAGATTTCGGCTTCAAAAAAGTTGAAAATTTTCATGAAAAGATTTCAGCTTCAAAAAAGTTGAAAATTTTCATGACACCATTATGGCTTTAAAAAAGGTAAGAATTTTCATCAACTATTTCGGCTTCAAAAAAGTCGAAGTATTTCATGAAAAGATTTCGGCTTCAAAAAAGTTGAAAATTTTCATGAAAAGATTTCGGCTTCAAAAAAGTTAAAAATTTTCATCAAAAGATTTCTGCTTGAGAAAAGTTGAAAATGTTCATGAAAGATTTACACTTCAAAAAAGTTGAAAATGTTCATGAATTTTTTCGACTTCAAAAAAGTCTAAGATTTTATTGAAAGGATTTCTGCTTCAAAAACTTGAAAATTTTCATGAAAAGATTTCGGCTTCAAAAAAGTTGAAAATTTTAATGAAATGATTTCGACTTCAAAAAAGTTGAAAATGTCCATGAATTTTTTCGACTTCAAAAAAGTCGAACATTTTCATGAATAGATTTCGGCTTCAAAAAGTTGAAAATTTTCATGTATTTTTTCAACTTCAAAAAAGTTAAAAAATTTCATCAAAAGATTTCTGCTTCAAAATAGTTGACAATTTTCATGAAAAGATTTCTGCTTCAAAAAAGTTGAAAATTTTCATGAACTATTTCGGCATCAAAAAAGTTGAAAATTTACATTAAAAGATTTCGGCTTTCAAAAAAGTCAAAAATTTTCATGAAGTATTTCGGCTTCAAAAAAGTTGAAAATTTTCATGAAAAGATTTCGGCTTCAAAAAGTTGAAAATTTTCATGAAAAGATTTCGGCTTCAAAAAAGTTGAAAATTTTCATGAACTATTTCGGCATCAAAAAAGTTGAACATTTTCATGAAAAGATTTCGGCTTCAAAAAAGTTGAAAATTTTCATGACAGGATTTTGGCTTTACAAAAAGTAAAAATTTTCATAAAGTATTTCGGCTTCAAAAAGGTTGAAAACTTTCATGAACTATTTCGACTTCAAAAAAGATTTTCATGAAAAGATTTCGGCTTCAAAAAATTCAAAAACTTTCATGAAGTATTTCGGCTTCAAAAAGGTTGAAAATTTACATTAAAAGATTTGGGCTTCAAAAAAGTCAACGATTTTCATGAAAAGATTTCTGCTTCAAAAAAGTTGAAAATTTTCATGAAAAGATTTCGGCTTCAAAAAGTTTGAAAATTTTCATGAAAAGATTTCGGCTTCAAAAAAGTTGAAAATGTTCATGAATTTTTTCGACGTCAAAAAATTCTAAGATTTTCATGAAAAGATTTCAGCTTCAAAAAAGTCAAAGATTTTCTTGAAAAGATTTCTGCTTCAAAAAAGTTGAAAATTTTCATGACAGGATTTTGGCTTTAAAAAAGGTAAAAATTTTCATGACAAGATTTCGGCTCCAAAAAGTTGAAAATTGTCATGAAAAGATTTCGGCTTCAAAAAAGTTGAAAATTTTCATGAAAAGATTTCAGCTTCAAAAAAGTTGAAAATTTACATGAAAAGATTTCGCCTTCAAAAAAGTTGAAAATTTTCATGAAAAGATTTCAGCTTCAAAAAAGTTGAAAATTTTCATGACAGCATTATGGTTTTAAAAAAGGTAAGAATTTTCATCAAGTATTTCGGCTTCAAAAAAGTCGAAGTATTTCATGAAAAGATTTCTGCTTCAAAAAAGTTGAAAATTTTCATGAAAAGATTTCGGCTTCAAAAAATTCAAAAACTTTCATGAAGTATTTCGGCTTCAAAAAAGTTGAAAATTTTCATGTCAAGATTTCGGCTTCAAAAAGGTTGAAAACTTTCATGAAGTATTTCGACTTCAAAAAAGTCGAAGATTTTCATGAAAAGATTTCTGCTTCAAAAACTTGAAAATTTTCATGAAAAGATTTCGGCTTCAAAAAATTGGAAATTTTAATGAAAAGATTTAGACTTCAAAAAAGTTGAAAATGTCCATGAATTTTTTCGACTTCAAAAAAGTCGAACATTTTCATGAATAGATTTCGGCTTCAAAAAGTTGAAAATTTTCATGTATTTTTTCAACTTCAAAAAAGTTAAAAAATTTCATCAAAAGATTTCTGCTTCAAAATAGTTGACAATTTTCATGAAAAGATTTCTGCTTCAAAAAAGTTGAAAATTTTCATGAACTATTTCGGCATCAAAAAAGTTGAAAATTTACATTAAAAGATTTCGGCTTTCAAAAAAGTCAAAAATTTTCATGAAGTATTTCGGCTTCAAAAAAGTTGAAAATTTTCATGAAAAGATTTTGGCTTCAAAAAGTTGAAAATTTTCATGAAAAGATTTCGGCTTCAAAAAAGTTGAAAATTTTCATGAACTATTTCGGCATCAAAAAAGTTGAAAATTTGCATGAAAAGATTTCGGCTTCAAAAAAGTTGAAAATTTTCATGAAGTATTTGGGCTTCAAAAAAGTCAATGATTTTCATGAAAAGATTTCTGCTTCAGAAAAGTCGAACATTTTCATGAAGTATTTCGGCTTCAAAAAGGTTGAAAATTTACATTAAAAGATTTGGGCTTCAAAAAAGTCAACGATTTTCATGAAAAGATTTCGGCTTCAAAAAAGTTGAAAATTTTCATGAAATAATTTCAGCTTCAGAAAAGTTGAAAATTTTCATGACAGGATTATGGCTTTAAAAAAGGTAAGAATTTTCATGAAGTATTTCGGCTTCAAAAAAGTTGAAAATTTTCATGAACTATTTCGGCATCAAAAAAGTCAACGATTTTCATGAAAAGATTTCTGCTTCAAAAAAGTTGAACATTTTCATGAAAAGATTTCGGCATCAAAAAAAGTTGAAAATTTTCATGAAAAGATTTCGGCTTCAAAAAAGTTGAAAATTTTCATGAAAAGATTTAGACTTCAAAAAAGTTGAAAATTTTCATCAAGTATTTCGGCTTCAAAAAAGTTCAAGATTTTCATGAAAAGATTTCAGCTTCAAAAAAGTCAAAGATTTTCTTGAAAAGATTTCTGCTTCAAAAAAGTTGAAAATTTTCATGACAGGATTTTGGCTTTAAAAAAGGTAAAAATTTTCATGACAAGATTTCGGCTCCAAAAAGTTGAAAATTTTCATGAAAAGATTTCGGCTTCAAAAAAGTTGAAAATTTTCATGAAAAGATTTCGGCTTCAAAAAAGTTGAAAATTTTCATCAAGTATTTCGGCTTCAAAAAAGTCAAAGTATTTCATGAAAAGATTTCTGCTTCAAAAAAGTTGAAAATTTTCATGAAAAGATTTCGGCTTCAAAAAAGTTGAAAATTTACATGAAAAGATTTCGGCTTCAAAAAAGTTGAAAATTTTCATGAAAAGATTTCAGCTTCAAAAAAGTTGAAAATTTTCATGACAGCATTATGGCTTTAAAAAAGGTAAGAATTTTCATCAAGTATTTCGGCTTCAAAAAAGTCGAAGTATTTCATGAAAAGATTTCTGCTTCAAAAAAGTTGAAAATTTTCATGAAAAGATTTTGGCTTCAAAAAAGTTGAAAATTTTCATGAAGTATTTCTGCTTTAAAAATGTCAAAGTGACCCGGTTGAGTTTTTATTTTCTACATCTTTGCAATAAATTCATCTCTTCATTCAGTATTCAAGGTATTCCTCAATTAACTTGTTTTTGATCATCATACATCCTTATTTTATTTTTTCCTTTCTTACTTTTTGAATAAAAAACATTTTTGTATCATTACCCTTCTAATGCACAACATGGGTCAAAAATGAATCCACTTTCTATGTTATTTCATGTATGGCTGAGTGTTTCTATGATATATCTTTGAAATAAATACATTTTATCATTTTCTTTTCCAAGTATGCAGTAAATATCTTGTTTTTGTTAAGCACAAATCATCATTTGTATTTTTCCTTTCTTACTTTATGAACGAGCACAGCTTTTGTATTTCTACATCAAGTCAGAAACGACCCCAGAAACGACCCACATGCATTTACTATAGCATTTGCTGTGAAACGTGGTTGTTTCAGACATTTCACAGCTCAGCACAGCTCCCTTGGAACATCTAATACATGTAAGTATTGTTTTTAAATTGTTCTAACATCACTTTAGAAAATATTTGATGACAATTGTGAAAGATAACTGTACATAACATTTGATTAGGTTTAGGTTACCTTGAGAGTGAGTACATTACTTGTCAGAAAGTTACAAGTAATTACTATTAGCTAGCTAGCTGTTGACACTTCTATTTTAGTTAGCTAATTCTATTGTAGTTAGCTAACTATTATGTAGATTGCTAGGCTACTTAGCAAAGTACTTAGCTAAGCTACTTAGCCAAGTCACCAAAATAAAACTCTATGTATGTGTATGTATATTGATGTGCATCTGAAAATTTTATTGTGCTTTTGATTTTCTTTATCCAGAGTATGGCTGGTCCCAGATTTACTACTGAGATGGTTGTAGCGATGCTGCAGGAAGAACCAGATGAGGAGGCAATTTGTCTTGATTCAGAGTCTGAAATTTCTGATGATGATGACCCAGAATATTTGCCAGAGGGTCAAGCTGGAGTTGTGGGTGTGTCTGGGAATCCATGAAGAAGACTCCTCTGATGATACAGAAGACTCATCTGATGAGTCCTCTGAAGAGGAAACTCAGACCCAGTCCAATAGATTGAGTAAAAACGGATCTTACTGGAATGAGAATCCCCCCATTCATGGCAGAACAAGAAGCCATAACATTCTGAGGAGCTGCCCAGGACCTACACCTGGATCACCAGCTGTTTCACCAAAAGATGCCTGGGATATGTTCATGAGTGACAACATCATTGAGGAGGTTCTAATATGTACCAACTTAGAGGGACGAAGAACAGCCACAGCAAAAGGGAAAGAGTGGAGAAGCATTGATAAAGAAGAATTGATGGCCTTCATCAATTCTTGCAGGGGGGGAGAAGAGCTGGGATGTGGCCTTGCAGGAGCTGTTTGTAGATCCGCTGCAAAATCCAATTTACAAGGCCACCATGGGGCTTAGGAGATATGAAGATATCCGCCGCGTCATACGGTTTGACGACAAGAGGACCAGGGCTCTGCGACTGGAAACACACCACATGGCGACATTTAGGTACGTGTGGGACTGTTTCCTGGACAACTGCAGAAGAAAGTTCATCCCCAGTGACTGTGTCACCATAGATGAGCAGCTTGTGCCATTCCGAGGCAGGTGCAAGTTACGGCAACACATGCCCAGCAAGCCTGCAAAATATGGGATAAAAATCTTCTGGATGTGCGACGCAAGGGTACCTTATGCAATAGATGGAATTGTCTATACCGGGAGACAGCCAGGTTCAGAGGAACCTTGGAGAGAATGTCGTCCAGCAATTGTGCAGTGGAATCAGACAGACAGGTGAATGTAAAGTACAATAGAGAAACTAATGTATTAAGTTTTAGCACAATACCTACATACTTTTTCCCAATCTTTAATAATGTGTATTTTATTTTTTTATTTGATTTCTCTGTAAGCAAAATAGTAAAACAGAATAAAATGCAATGCAATGCAACAGATTATGGCGTTAGAGTTTAAAGAATTCCATGTCGAGTAAATTTACAATCTTTTCCCCCTCTCATAGGTCGCAACATCACAATTAGCAACTTCTTCACCAGTGTCCCGCTGGCTGAGAAGCTCCTCGAGAAGAACCTGACCATTGTTGGGACTCTTTGCCAGAACAAATCGGACATACCACCTATCATGAAGCCATCCAAATCACGGGAGATTCATAGCTCAGAATTCGGATTCAATGGCAACATGACCATGGTGAGCTATGTGCAGAAGAAGGGAAAAGCTGTTGTCCTCCTGAGCACTATGCATGATGACAAAGCAGTGGATGACAGCAGTCAGAAGAAGAAACAATGGGAAGATGTGGGTTTAAAAAACAAAACACAGCCACCACCCAGCCACAAGAGGACATCAGACAGGAGGGCCAAAGGAAGAGGAAGAGGTGCACGATCTGCCCAGTTACCAAAGACAGAAAAGTCAGCAGCTAGTGTTCCCAGTGCACCAGGCCTGTGTGCAAGGAGCACAAACTCTTAGTGATCATTTGTGAGGCATGTCAAAATTGAGAAGGCAATTTGTGCTCTAGTGATGTGTTCAGTTGTATTTCATTTTGTTTGGTCACATTCACCAGTTTACAGTTGTTAAATTACAGATACAGTTCAGTTCAACAGCCGTGTTATCTGTTATCAGAGGTATGTGTATGTGTGACAAAATGACAAATAAACATGTTGCAAATATGAAATACATAAGTGTTTGGCTCCACTCACTGCTAAAGTAATTACTTGAAACAAATTATTATTATAGTATTAATTCATTTAATTTTAAATCACACTTGGATGTATGGGTCATTTTTGACCCATGTGTGTAAACTTGATGTAGTAATAAAAAAAGCTATTTTTGTTCATAAAGCATGAAAGTAAAAATGGAAATAGTGATTGGTGGTAATCAAAAACAAGATATTTAAAGAATACTTGGAATATTCAATCATAAAATAAATAGATTTCAAAAGATAGAACAAAGAAAAACTCAGCCAGCATGAAGAAAGTCGAAGATTTTCATGAAAATTTTCAACTTTTTTGAAGCCGAAATACTTCATGAAAATCTTCGACTTTTTTGAAGCCGAAATCATTTCATGAAAGTTTTCAACTTTTTTAAAGCCGAAATCTTTTCAAGAAAATTTTCAACTTTTTTGAAGCAGAAATCTTTTCATCAAAATTTTCAAATTTTTTGAAGCCGAAATACTTCATGAAAGTTTTCAACCTTTTTGAAGCTGAAATACTTCATGAAAATTTTTACCTTTTTTAAAGCCAAAATCCTGTCATGAAAATTTTCAACTTTGTAGAAGCCGAAATCTTTTCATGAAAATTTTCAACTTTTTTGATGCCGAAATCTTTTCATGAAAATTTTCAACTTTCTGAAGTAGAAATATTTTATGAAAATGTTCAACTTTTTCAAAAACCCGAATTTTTCAACTTTTTTGAAGCCGAAATCTTTTCATGTAAATTTTTAACTTTTTTGAAACCGAAATACTTCATGAAAATTTTCAACTTTTTTGAAGCCAAAATCCTGTCATGAAAAATTTCAATTTTGTTGAAGCTGAAATTTTTTCATGAAAATGTTCAACTTTTTTGAAGCAGAAATCTTTTCATGAAAATCTTCGACTTTTTTGAAGCAGAAATCTTTTTATGAAAATTTTCAACTTTTTTGAAGCCAAAATCCTGTCATGAAAAATTTCAATTTTGTTGAAGCTGAAATCTTTTCATGAAAATTATCAACTATTTTGAAAATGAAACCTTTTCATGAAAATTTTCAACTTTTTTGAAGCCGAAATCTTTTCATGTATATTTTTAACTTTTTTAAAACCGAAATCTTTTCATGAAAATTTTCAACTTTTTTGAAGCCGAAATACTTCATGATAATCTTCAACTTTTGTAAAGCAGAAAAACGTCATGAAAGTTTTCAACTTTTTGGAAGCCGAAAAACTTCATGAAAGTTTTCAACTTTTTTGAAGCTGAAATACTTCATGAAAATTTTCAACTTTTTTGAAGCCAAAATCTTTACATGAAAATTTTCAACCTTTTTGAAGCAGAAATCTTTTCATGTAAATTTTCAACTTCTTTAAAGCCAAAATCCTGTCATGAAACTTTTCAACTTTTTTGAAGCAGAAATCTTTTCACGAAAATCTTCAACTTTGTTGAAGCAGAAATCTTTTCATGAAAATTTTCAACTTTGTTGAATCAGAAATCTTTTCATGAAAATTTTCATGCAGAAATCTTTTCATGAAAATCTTCGACTTTTTTGAAGCCTAAATCTTTTCATGAAAATTTTCAACTTTTTTGAAGCAGAAATCATTTTATGAAAATTTTCAACTTTTTTAAATCCGAAATCTTTTCATGAAAATCTTTGACTTTTTTAATGCAGAAATATTTTTATGAAAATTTTCAAGCAGAAATCTTTTCATGAAAATTTTCAATTTTTTTAAGCAGAAATCTTTTCATGAAAGTTTTCAACTTTTTGAAGCAAAAATACTTCATGAAAATTTTGAACTTTTTAAAAAGCTTGAAATTTTGAACTTTTTTGAAACAGAAATCTTTTCATGTAAATTTTGAACTTTTTTGAAAATGAAATCTTTTCATGAAAATTTTCAACTTTTTTGAAGTCGAAATACTTCATGAAAGTTTTCAACTTTTTCAAAGCTGAAATACTTCATAAAAGTTTTCAACTTTTTTAAAGCTGAAATCTTTATATGTAAATTTTCAACTTTATTCAAACTGATATTCTACATTTTCTAACTCAAAGTGTCGTTTCAAAGTAAAAATACTGTTAGAAGGAGTGATTCAGACAAAATTAGATGAAACAGCTGTACTGGTAACAAATGAGCGCAGTTACATGAAATGACATCAAAATCAACATTCCCTGAGCCAGACAACGCTATTAACAGCTTTAGTGATCAAATTGAGCGTATCTTGCGAAGCTGAGCTCGAAAGTGACATGAAACATGTTTTTGAGACATAAAGTGACACTTACAGTGAATACCTGTTCTGACTACATTTTCTAACTCAAAGTGTCGTTTCAAAGTAAAAATACTGTTAGAAGGAGTGATTCAGATAAAATTAGATGAAACAGCAGCACTGGTAACAAACAAAGATATTAACAGCTTTAGTGATCAAATTGAGCGTATCTTGCGACGTTGTGCTCGAAAGTGACATGAAACATGTTTTGAACAGTAAGTGTCACTTTATGTCTCAAAAACATGTTTCATGTCACTTTCGAGCTCAGCTTCGCAAGATACGCTCAATTTGATCACTAAAGCTGTTAATATCGTTGATTGTTACCAGTACAGCTGTTTCAACTAATTTTATCTGAATCACTCCTTCTAACAGTATTTTTACTTTGAAACGACGCTTTGAGTTAGAAAATGTAGTCAGAACAGGTATTCACTGTAAGTGTCACTTTATGTCTCAAAAACATGTTTCTTGTCACTTTCGAGCTCAGCTTCTCAAGATACGCTCAATTTGAACACTAAAGCTGTTAATATCACTGTTTCTTACCAGTACAGCTGTTTCATCTAATTTTGTCTGCATCACTCCTTCTAACAGTATTTTTACTTTGAAACGACGCTTTGAGTTAGAAAATGTAGTCAGGACAGGTATTCACTGTCAGTGTCACTTTATGTCTGAAAAACATGTTTCATGTCACTTTCGAGCTCAGCTTCGCAAGATACGCTCAATTTGATCACTAAAGCTGTTAATAGCGTTGTCTGGCTCAGGGAATGTTGATTTTGATGTCATTTCATGTAACTGCGCTCATTTGTTACCACTACAGCTGTTTCATCTAATTTTGTCTGAATCACTCCTTCTAACAGTATTTTTACTTTGAAACGACACTTTGAGTTAGAAAATGTAGTCTGAACAGTAAGTGTCACTTTTTGTCTGAAAAACATGTTTCATGTCACTTTCGAGCTCAGCTTCGCAAGATACGCTCAATTTGATCACTAAAGCTGTTAATAGCGTTGTCTGGCTCAGGGAATGTTGATTTTGATGTCATTTCATGTAACTGCGCTCATTTGTTACCACTACAGCTGTTTCATCTAATTTTGTCTGAATCACTCCTTCTAAGAGTATTTTTACTTTGAAACGACACTTTGAGTTAGAAAATGTAGTCTGAACAGTAAGTGTCACTTTATGTCTGAAAAACATGTTTCATGTCACTTTCGAGCTCAGCTTCGCAAGATACGCTCAATTTGATCACTAAAGCTGTTAATATCATTGTTTGTTACCAGTACAGCTGTTTCATCTAATTTTGTCTGAATCACTCCTTCTAACAGTATTTTTACTTTGAAAAGACACTTTGAGTTAAAAAATGCAGTCTGAACAGTAAGTGTCACTTTTTGTCTGAAAAACATGTTTCATGTCACTTTCGAGCTCAGCTTCGCAAGATACGCTCAATTTGATCACTAAAGCTATTAATAGCGTTGTCTGGCTCAGGGAATGTTGATTTTGATGTCATTTCATGTAACTGCGCTCATTTGTTACCACTACAGCTGTTTCATCTAATTTTGTCTGAATCACTCCTTCTAACAGTATTTTTACTTTGAAACGACGCTTTCAGTTAGAAAATGTAGTCAGGACAGGTATTCACTGTAAGTGTCACTTTATGTCTGAAAAACATGTTTCATGTCACTTTCGAGCTCAGCTTCGCAAGATACGCTCAATTTGATCACTAAAGCTGTTAATAGCGTTGTCTGGCTCAGGGAATGTTGATTTTGATGTCATTTCATGTAACTGCGCTCATTTGTTACCACTACAGCTGTTTCATCTAATTTTGTCTGAATCACTCCTTCTAACAGTATTTTTACTTTGAAACGAAGCTTTCAGTTAGAAAATGTAGTCAGGACAGGTATTCACTGTAAGTGTCACTTTATGTCTCAAAAACATGTTTCATGTCACTTTCGAGCTCAGCTTCGCAAGATACGCTCAATTTGATCACTAAAGCTGTTAATAGCGTTGTCTGGCTCAGGGAATGTTGATTTTGATGTCATTTCATGTAACTGCGCTCATTTGTTACCACTACAGCTGTTTCATCTAATTTTGTCTGAATCACTCCTTCTAACAGTATTTTTACTTTGAAACGACACTTTGAGTTAGAAAATGTAGTCTGAACAGTAAGTGTCACTTTATGTCTGAAAAACATGTTTCATGTCACTTTCGAGCTCAGCTTCGCAAGATACGCTCAATTTGATCACTAAAGCTGTTAATATCATTGTTTGTTACCAGTACAGCTGTTTCATCTAATTTTGTCTGAATCACTCCTTCTAACAGTATTTTTACTTTGAAAAGACACTTTGAGTTAAAAAATGCAGTCTGAACAGTAAGTGTCACTTTTTGTCTGAAAAACATGTTTCATGTCACTTTCGAGCTCAGCTTCGCAAGATACGCTCAATTTGATCACTAAAGCTATTAATAGCGTTGTCTGGCTCAGGGAATGTTGATTTTGATGTCATTTCATGTAACTGCGCTCATTTGTTACCACTACAGCTGTTTCATCTAATTTTGTCTGAATCACTCCTTCTAACAGTATTTTTACTTTGAAACGACGCTTTCAGTTAGAAAATGTAGTCAGGACAGGTATTCACTGTAAGTGTCACTTTATGTCTGAAAAACATGTTTCATGTCACTTTCGAGCTCAGCTTCGCAAGATACGCTCAATTTGATCACTAAAGCTGTTAATAGCGTTGTCTGGCTCAGGGAATGTTGATTTTGATGTCATTTCATGTAACTGCGCTCATTTGTTACCACTACAGCTGTTTCATCTAATTTTGTCTGAATCACTCCTTCTAACAGTATTTTTACTTTGAAACGAAGCTTTCAGTTAGAAAATGTAGTCAGGACAGGTATTCACTGTAAGTGTCACTTTATGTCTCAAAAACATGTTTCATGTCACTTTCGAGCTCAGCTTCGCAAGATACGCTCAATTTGATCACTAAAGCTGTTAATAGCGTTGTCTGGCTCAGGGAATGTTGATTTTGATGTCATTTCATGTAACTGCGCTCATTTGTTACCACTACAGCTGTTTCATCTAATTTTGTCTGAATCACTCCTTCTAACAGTATTTTTACTTTGAAACGACACTTTGAGTTAGAAAATGTAGTCTGAACAGTAAGTGTCACTTTATGTCTGAAAAACATGTTTCATGTCACTTTCGAGCTCAGCTTCGCAAGATACGCTCAATTTGATCACTAAAGCTGTTAATATCATTGTTTGTTACCAGTACAGCTGTTTCATCTAATTTTGTCTGAATCACTCCTTCTAACAGTATTTTTACTTTGAAAAGACACTTTGAGTTAAAAAATGCAGTCTGAACAGTAAGTGTCACTTTTTGTCTGAAAAACATGTTTCATGTCACTTTCGAGCTCAGCTTCGCAAGATACGCTCAATTTGATCACTAAAGCTGTTAATAGCGTTGTCTGGCTCAGGGAATGTTGATTTTGATGTCATTTCATGTAACTGCGCTCATTTGTTACCACTACAGCTGTTTCATCTAATTTTGTCTGAATCACTCCTTCTAACAGTATTTTTACTTTGAAAAGACACTTTGAGTTAGAAAATGCAGTCTGAACAGTAAGTGTCACTTTTTGTCTGAAAAACATGTTTCATGTCACTTTCGAGCTCAGCTTCGCAAGATACGCTCAATTTGATCACTAAAGCTGTTAATAGCGTTGTCTGGCTCAGGGAATGTTGATTTTGATGTCATTTCATGTAACTGCGCTCATTTGTTACCAGTACAGCTGTTTCATCTAATTTTGTCTGCATCACTCCTTCTAACAGTATTTTTACTTTGAAACGAAGCTTTCAGTTAGAAAATGTAGTCAGGACAGGTATTCACTGTAAGTGTCACTTTATGTCTCAAAAACATGTTTCATGTCACTTTCGAGCTCAGCTTCGCAAGATACGCTCAATTTGATCACTAAAGCTGTTAATAGCGTTGTCTGGCTCAGGGAATGTTGATTTTGATGTCATTTCATGTAACTGCGCTCATTTGTTACCACTACAGCTGTTTCATCTAATTTTGTCTGAATCACTCCTTCTAACAGTATTTTTACTTTGAAACGAAGCTTTCAGTTAGAAAATGTAGTCAGGACAGGTATTCACTGTAAGTGTCACTTTATGTCTCAAAAACATGTTTCATGTCACTTTCGAGCTCAGCTTCGCAAGATACGCTCAATTTGATCACTAAAGCTGTTAATAGCGTTGTCTGGCTCAGGGAATGTTGATTTTGATGTCATTTCATGTAACTGCGCTCATTTGTTACCACTACAGCTGTTTCATCTAATTTTGTCTGAATCACTCCTTCTAACAGTATTTTTACTTTGAAACGACACTTTGAGTTAGAAAATGCAGTCTGAACAGTAAGTGTCACTTTTTGTCTGAAAAACATGTTTCATGTCACTTTCGAGCTCAGCTTCGCAAGATACGCTCAATTTGATCACTAAAGCTGTTAATAGCGTTGTCTGGCTCAGGGAATGTTGATTTTGATGTCATTTCATGTAACTGCGCTCATTTGTTACCACTACAGCTGTTTCATCTAATTTTGTCTGAATCACTCCTTCTAACAGTATTTTTACTTTGAAACGACACTTTCAGTTAGAAAATGTAGTCAGGACAGGTATTCACTGTAAGTGTCACTTTATGTCTCAAAAACATGTTTCATGTCACTTTCGAGCTCAGCTTCGCAAGATACGCTCAATTTGATCACTAAAGCTGTTAATAGCGTTGTCTGGCTCAGGGAATGTTGATTTTGATGTCATTTCATGTAACTGCGCTCATTTGTTACCACTACAGCTGTTTCATCTAATTTTGTCTGAATCACTCCCTCTAACAGTATTTTTACTTTGAAACTACACTTTGAGTTAGAAAATGTAGAATATCAGTTTGAATAAAGTCGAAAATTTTCATGAAAAGATTTCTGCTTCAAAAAAGTTGAAAAAATGTCATGAAATATTTCGGCTTTAAAAAAGTCAATGATTTTCATGAAAAGATTTCTGCTTCAGAAAAGTTGAAAATTTTCATGAAAAGATTTCTGCTTCAAAAAATTTGAAAATTTTCATGAAAAGATTTAGGTTTCAAAAAAGTTGAAAATTTTCATGAAGTATTTCGGCTTCAAAAAAGTTGAAAATTTTTATGAAAAGATTTCGGTTTCAAAAAAGTTGAAAATTTTCATAAAAAGATTCAGATTTCAAAAAAGTTGAAAATTTTCATGAAATAATTTCAGCTTCAGAAAAGTTGAAAATTTTCATGACAGGATTATGGCTTTAAAAAAGGTTAGAATTTTCATGAAGTATTTCGGCTTCAAAAAAGTTGAAAATGTTCATGAATTTTTTCGACTTCAAAAAAGTCTAAGATTTTCATGAAAAGATTTATGCTTCAAAAAAGATGAAAATTTTCATGAAGTATTTCGGCTTCAAAAAAGTCAATGATTCTCATGAAAAGATTTCTGCTTTAGAAAAGTTGAAAATTTTCATGAAAAGATTTCTGCTTCAAAAAAGTTGAAAATTTTCATGAAAAGATTTAGGTTTCAAAAAAGTTGAAAATTTTCATGAAGTATTTCGGCTTCAAAAAAGTTGAAAATTTACATTAAAAGATTTGGGCTTCAAAAAAGTCAACGATTTTCATGAAAAGATTTCGGCTTCAAAAAAGTTGAAAATTTTCATGAAATAATTTCAGCTTCAGAAAAGTTGAAAATTTTCATGAACTATTTCGGCATCAAAAAAGTTGAAAATTTTAATGAAAAGATTTAGACTTCAAAACAGTTGAACATGTCCATGAATTTTTTCGACTTCAAAAAAGTTGAACATTTTCATGAAAAGATTTCTGCTTCAAAAAGATGAAAATTTTCATGAAAAGATTTCGGCTTCAAAAAGTTGAAAATTTTCATGAAAAGATTTCGGCTTCAAAAAGTTGAAAATTTTCATGAAAAGATTCAGATTTCAAAAAAGTTGAAAATTTTCATGAAATAATTTCAGCTTCAGAAAAGTTGAAAATTTTCATGACAGGATTATGGCTTTAAAAAAGGTTAGAATTTTCATGAAGTATTTCGGCTTCAAAAAAGTTGAAAATGTTCATGAATTTTTTCGACTTCAAAAAAGTCTAAGATTTTCATGAAAAGATTTATGCTTCAAAAAAGATGAAAATTTTCATGAAAAGATTTCTGCTTCAAAAAAGTTGACCATTTTCATGAAAAGATTTCGGCTTCAAAAAAGTTGACCATTTTCATGAAAAGATTTCGGCTTCAAAAAAGTTGACCATTTTCATGAAAAGATTTCGGCTTCAAAAAAGTTTAAAATTTTCATGAAAAGATTTCGGCTTCAAAAAAGTTGAAAATTTTCATGAACTATTTCGGCATCAAAAAAGTTGAAAATTTTAATGAAAAGATTTAGACTTCAAAACAGTTGAACATGTCCATGAATTTTTTCGACTTCAAAAAAGTTGAACATTTTCATGAAAAGATTTCTGCTTCAAAAAGATGAAAATTTTCATGGAAAGATTTTGGCTTCAAAAAGTTGAAAATTTTCATGAAAAGATTTCGGCTTCAAAAAGTTGAAAATTTTCATGAAAAGATTTCGGCTTCAAAAAGTTGAAAATTTTCATGAAAAGATTCAGATTTCAAAAAAGTTGAAAATTTTCATGAAATAATTTCAGCTTCAGAAAAGTTGAAAATTTTCATGACAGGATTATGGCTTTAAAAAAGGTTAGAATTTTCATGAAGTATTTCGGCTTCAAAAAAGTTGAAAATGTTCATGAATTTTTTCGACTTCAAAAAAGTCTAAGATTTTCATGAAAAGATTTATGCTTCAAAAAAGATGAAAATTTTCATGAAGTATTTCGGCTTCAAAAAAGTCAATGATTTTCATGAAAAGATTTCTGCTTCAAAAAAGTTGAACATTTTCATGAAAAGATTTAGGTTTCAAAAAAGTTGAAAATTTTCATGAAGTATTTCGGCTTCAAAAAAGTTGAAAATTTACATTAAAAGATTTGGGCTTCAAAAAAGTCAACGATTTTCATGAAAAGATTTCGGCTTCAAAAAAGTTGAAAATTTTCATGAAATAGTTTCAGCTTCAGAAAAGTTGAAAATTTTCATGACAGGATTATGGCTTTAAAAAAGGTAGGAATTTTCATGAAGTATTTCGGCTTCAAAAAAGTTTAAAATTTTCATGAAAAGATTTCGGCTTCAAAAAAGTTGAAAATTTTCATGAACTATTTCGGCATCAAAAAAGTTGAAAATTTTAATGAAAGGATTTAGACTTCAAAACAGTTGAACATGTCCATGAATTTTTTCGACTTCAAAAAAGTTGAACATTTTCATGAAAAGATTTCGGCTTCAAAACGTTGAAAATTTTCATGAAAAGATTTCGGCTTCAAAAAGTTGAAAATTTTCATGAAAAGATTTCGGCATCAAAAAAGTTGAAAATTTTCATGAAAAGATTTAGACTTCAAAAAAGTTGAAAATGTTCATGAACTATTTCAGCATCAAAAAAGTTGAAAATTTTCATGAAAAGATTTAGACTTCAAAAAAGTTGAACATGTCCATGAATTTTTTCGACTTCAAAAAAGTCTAAAATTTTGATGAAAAGATTTATGCTTCAAAAAAGATGAAAATTTGCATGAAAAGATTTCGGCTTCAAAAAA
The DNA here is from genome assembly GCF_963930695.1 of Labrus bergylta. Taxonomy (NCBI): domain Eukaryota; kingdom Metazoa; phylum Chordata; class Actinopteri; order Labriformes; family Labridae; genus Labrus; species Labrus bergylta. The sequence goes on along the minus strand of NC_089208.1, from coordinate 29,666,106 downwards.
GTTGAAAATTTTCATGACAGGATTTTGGCTTTTAAAAAAGTAAAAATTTTCATGAAAAGATTTCTGCTTCAAAAAAGTTGAAAATTTTCATGACAGGATTTTGGCTTTTAAAAAAGTAAAAATTTTCATGAAAAGATTTCTGCTTCAAAAAAGTTGAAAATTTTCATCAAGTATTTCGGCTTCAAAAAAGTCTACGATTTTCATGAAAAGATTTCGGCTTCAAAAAATCTGAAAATTTTCATGAAGTTTTTCGACTTCAAAAAAGTCTAAGATTTTCATGAAAAGAATTCTGCTTCAAAAAAGTTGAAAATTTTCATGAAAAGATTTTGGTTTCAAAAAGTTGAACATTTTCATGAAAAGATTTCGGTTTCAAAAAGTTGAACATTTTCATGAAAAGATCTCGGCTTCAAAAAGTTGAAAATTTTCATGAAAAGATTTCGGCTTCAAAAAAGTTGTCCATTTTCATGAAAAGATTTCGGCTTCAAAAAAGTTGAAAATTTTCATGAAAAGATTTCGGTTTCAAAAAGTTGAAAATTTTCATGAAAAGATTTCTGCTTCAAAAAAGTTGAAAATTTTCATGACAGGATTTTGGCTTCAAAAAGGTTGAAAACTTTCATGAACTATTTCGACTTCAAAAAAGTCGAAGATTTTCATGAAAAGATTTCGACTTCAAAAAAGTTGAAAATTTTCATGAAGTATTTCGGCTTCAAAAAAATGGAACATTTTCATGAAAAGATTTCGGCTTCAAAAAAGTTGAAAATTTTCATGAACAGATTTCGGTTTCAAAAAGTTGAAAATTTTCATGAAAAGATCTCGGCTTCAAAAAAGTTGAACATTTTCATGAAAAGATTTCGGCTTCAAAAAAGTTGAAAATTTTCATGAAAAGATTTAGACTTCAAAAAAGTTGAATATTTTCATCAAGTATTTCGGCTTCAAAAAAGTCGAAGATTTTCATGAAAAGATTTCTGCTTCAAAAAAGTTGAAAATTTTCATGACAGGATTTTGGCTTCAAAAAAGTTGAAAATTTTCTTGAAAAGATTTCTGCTTCAAAAAAGTTGAAAATTTACATGAAAAGATTTCGACTTCAAAAAAGTTGAAAATTTTCATGAAGTATTTCGGCTTCAAAAAGTTGAAAATTTTCATGAAAAGATCTCGGCTTCAAAAAAGTTGAACATTTTCTTGAAAAGATTTCTGCTTCAAAAAAGTTGAAAATTTACATGAAAAGATTTCGACTTCAAAAAAGTTGAAAATTTTCATGAAATATTTCGGCTTCAAAAAGTTGAAAATTTTCATGAAAAGATTTCGGCTTCAAAAAACTTGAAAATTTTCTTGAAAAGATTTCTGCTTCAAAAAAGTTGAAAATTTACATGAAAAGATTTCGGCTTCAAAAAAGTTGAAAATTTTTATGAAGTATTTCGCCTTCAAAAAAATGGAACATTTTCATGAAAAGATTTCTGCTTCAAAAAAGTTGAAAATTTACATGAAAAGATTTCGACTTCAAAAAAGTTGAAAATTTTCATGAAGTATTTCGGCTTCAAAAAAATGGAACATTTTCATTAAAAAGATTTCGACTTCAAAAAAGTCTAAGATTTTCATGAAAAGATTTCTGCTTCAAAAAAGTTGAAAATTTTCATGAAAAGATTTCGGCTTCAAAAAGTTGAAAATTTTCATGAAAAGATTTCGGCTTCAAAAAGTTGAAAATTTTCATGAAAAGATTTCGACTTCAAAAAAGTTGACCATTTTCATGAAAAGATCTCGGCTTCAAAAAAGTTGAACATTTTCATGAAAAGATTTCGGTTTCAAAAAGTTGAAAATTTTCATGAAAAGATTTCAGCATCAAAAAGGTTGAAAACTTTCATGAACTATTTCGACTTCAAAAAAGTCGAAGATTTTCATGAAAAGATTTCGGCTTAAAAAAAGTCTAAAATTTTCATGAAAAGATTTATGCTTCAAAAAAGATGAAAATTTTCATGAAAAGATTTCGGCTTCAAAAAGTTGAAAATTTTCATGAAAAGATTTCGGCTTCAAAAAAGTTGACCATTTTCATGAAAAGATTTCGGCTTCAAAAAAGTTGAAAATTTTCATGAAAAGATTTCGGTTTCAAAAAGTTGAAAATTTTCATGAAAAGATGTCTGCTTCAAAAAAGTTGAAAATTTTCATGACAGGATTTTGGCTTCAAAAAGGTTGAAAACTTTCATGAACTATTTCGACTTCGAAAAAGTCGAAGATTTTCATGAAAAGATTCCGGCTTCAAAAAAGTTGAAAATTTTCATGAAGTATTTCGGCTTCAAAAAAATGGAACATTTTCATGAAAAGATTTCGACTTCAAAAAAGTCTAAGATTTTCATGAAAAGTTTTCTGCTTCAAAAAAGTTGAAAATTTTCATGAAAAGATTTCGGCTTCAAAAAGTTGAACATTTTCATGAAAAGATTTCGGCTTCAAAAAAGTTGAAAATTGTCATGAAAAGATTTCGACTTCAAAAAAGTTTAAGATTTTCATGAAAAGATTTCGGCTTCAAAAAGTTGAAAATTTTCATGAAAAGATTTCGGCTTCAAAAAGTTGAAAATTTTCATGAAAAGATCTCGGCTTCAAAAAAGTTGAACATTTTCATGTAAAGATTTCGGCTTCAAAAAAGTTGAAAAATTTCATGAAAAGATTTTGGTTTCAAAAAGTTGAACATTTTCATGAAAAGATTTCGGCTTCAAAAAAGTTGAACATTTTCATGAAGTATTTCGGTTTCAAAAAAGTCTAACATTTTCATGAAAAGATTTCGGCTTCAAAAAAGTTGAACATTTTCATGAAAAGATTTCTGCTTCAAAAAAGTTTAAAATTTTCATGAAAAGATTTCGGCTTCAAAAAGTTGAAAATTTTCATGAAAAGATTTCGACTTCAAAAAAGTCTAAGATTTTCATGAAAAGATTTCGGCTTCAAAAAGTTGAAAATTTTCATGAAAAGATTTCGGCTTCAAAAAGTTGACCATTTTCATGAAAAGATTTCGGCTTCAAAAAAGTTGAAAATTTTCATGAACAGATTTCGGTTTCAAAAAGTTGAACATTTTCATGAAAAGATCTCGGCTTCAAAAAAGTTGAACATTTTCATGAAAAGATTTCGGCTTCAAAAAAGTTGAAAAATTTCATGAAAAGATTTCGGTTTCAAAAAGTTGAAAATTTTCATGAAAAGATTTCAGCATCAAAAAGGTTGAAAACTTTCATGAACTATTTCGACTTCAAAAAAGTCGAAGATTTTCATGAAAAGATTTCGGCTTCAAAAAAGATGAAAATTTTCATGAAAAGATTTCGGCTTCAAAAAGTTGAAAATTTTCATGAAAAGATTTCGGCTTCAAAAAAGTTGACCATTTTCATGAAAAGATTTCGGCTTCAAAAAAGTTGAAAATTTTCATGAAAAGATTTCGGTTTCAAAAAGTTGAAAATTTTCATGAAAAGATGTCTGCTTCAAAAAAGTTGAAAATTTTCATGACAGGATTTTGGCTTCAAAAAGGTTGAAAACTTTCATGAACTATTTCGACTTCAAAAAAGTCGAAGATTTTCATGAAAAGATTCCGGCTTCAAAAAAGTTGAAAATTTTCATGAAGTTTTTCGGCTGCAAAAAAATGGAACATTTTCATGAAAAGATTTCGGCTTCAAAAAAGTTGAAAATTTACATGAAGTATTTCGGCTGCAAAAAAATTGAACATTTTCATGAAAAGATTTCGACTTCAAAAAAGTCTAAGATTTTCATGAAAAGATTTCTGCTTCAAAAAAGTTGAAAATTTTCATGAAAAGATTTCGGCTTCAAAAAGTTGAAAATTTTCATGAAAAGATTTCGACTTCAAAAAAGTCTAAGATTTTCATGAAAAGATTTCGGCTTCAAAAAGTTGAAAATTTTCATGAAAAGATTTCGGCTTCAAAAAGTTGACCATTTTCATGAAAAGATTTCGGCTTCAAAAAAGTTGAAAATTTTCATGAAAAGATTTCGGCTTCAAAAAAGTTGAACATTTTCATGAAAAGATTTCGGCTTCAAAAAAGTTGAAAATTTTCATGAAAAGATTTCGGTTTCAAAAAGTTGAAAATTTTCATGAAAAGATTTCAGCATCAAAAAGGTTGAAAACTTTCATGAACTATTTCGGCTTCAAAAAAGTTGACCATTTTCATGAAAAGATTTCGGCTTCAAAAAAGTTGAAAATTTTCATGAAAAGATTTCGGTTTCAAAAAGTTGAAAATTTTGATGAAAAGATGTCTGCTTCAAAAAAGTTGAAAATTTTCATGACAGGATTTTGGCTTCAAAAAGGTTGAAAACTTTCATGAACTATTTCGACTTCAAAAAAATCGAAGATTTTCATGAAAAGATTCCGCCTTCAAAAAGGGTTGAAAATTTTCATGAAGTATTTCGGCTGCAAAAAAATGGAAAATTTTCATGAAAAGATTTCGGCTTCAAAAAAGTTGAAAATTTTTATGAAGTATTTCGGCTTCAAAAAAATGGAACATTTTCATGAAAAGATTTCTGCTTCAAAAAAGTTGAAAATTTTCATGAAAAGATTTCGGCTTCAAAAAAGTTGAACATTTTCATGAAAAGATTTCGGCTTCAAAAAAGTTGAAAATTTTCATGAAAAGATTTCGGTTTCAAAAAGTTGAAAATTTTCATGAAAAGATTTCAGCATCAAAAAGGTTGAAAACTTTCATGAACTATTTCGACTTCAAAAAAGTCGAAGATTTTCATGAAAAGATTTCGGCTTCAAAAAAGTCTAAAATTTTCATGAAAATATTTATGCTTCAAAAAAGATGAAAATTTTCATGAAAAGATTTCGGCTTCAAAAAGTTGAAAATTTTCATGAAAAGATTTCGGCTTCAAAAAAGTTGACCATTTTCATGAAAAGATTTCGGCTTCAAAAAAGTTGAAAATTTTCATGAAAAGATTTCGGTTTCAAAAAGTTGAAAATTTTCATGAAAAGATGTCTGCTTCAAAAAAGTTGAAAATTTTCATGACAGGATTTTGGCTTCAAAAAGGTTGAAAACTTTCATGAACTATTTCGACTTCAAAAAAGTCGAAGATTTTCATGAAAAGATTCCGGCTTCAAAAAAGTTGACCATTTTCATGAAAAGATTTCGGCTTCAAAAAAGTTGAAAATTTTCATGAAAAGATTTCGACTTCAAAAAAGTTTAAGATTTTCATGAAAAGATTTCGGCTTCAAAAAGTTGAAAATTTTCATGAAAAGATTTCGGATTCAAAAAGTTGACCATTTTCATGAAAAGATTTCGGCTTCAAAAAAGTTGAAAATTTTCATGAACAGATTTCGGTTTCAAAAAGTTGAAAATTTTCATGAAAAGATCTCGGCTTCAAAAAAGTTGAACATTTTCATGTAAAGATTTCGGCTTCAAAAAAGTTGAAAAATTTCATGAAAAGATTTCAGCATCAAAAAGGTTGAAAACTTTCATGAACTATTTCGACTTCAAAAAAGTCGAAGATTTTCATGAAAAGATTTCGGCTTCAAAAAAGATGAAAATTTTCATGAAAAGATTTCGGCTTCAAAAAGTTGAAAATTTTCATGAAAAGATCTCGGCTTCAAAAAAGTTGAACATTTTCATGAAAAGATTTCGGCTTCAAAAAAGTTGAAAATTTACATGAAAAGATTTCGGCTTCAAAAAAGTTGACCATTTTCATGAAAAGATTTCGGCTTCAAAAAAGTTGAAAATTTTCATGAAAAGATTTCGGTTTCATAAAGTTGAAAATTTTCATGAAAAGATCTCGGCTTCAAAAAAGTTGAACATTTTCATGAAAAGATTTCGGCTTCAAAAAAGTTGAACATTTTCATGAAAAGATTTCGGCTTCAAAAAAGTTGAACATTTTCATGAAAAGATTTCGGCTTCAAAAAAGTTGAAAAATTTCATGAAAAGATTTCGGTTTCAAAAAGTTGAAAATTTTCATGAAAAGATTTCAGCATCAAAAAGGTTGAAAACTTTCATGAACTATTTCGACTTCAAAAAAGTCGAAGATTTTCATGAAAAGATTTCGGCTTCAAAAAAGATGAAAATTTTCATGAAAAGATTTCGGTTTCAAAAAGTTGAAAATTTTCATGAAAAGATGTCTGCTTCAAAAAAGTTGAAAATTTTCATGACAGGATTTTGGCTTCAAAAAGGTTGAAAACTTTCATGAACTATTTCGACTTCAAAAAAATCGAAGATTTTCATGAAAAGATTCCGCCTTCAAAAAGGGTTGAAAATTTTCATGAAGTATTTCGGCTGCAAAAAAATGGAAAATTTTCATGAAAAGATTTCGGCTTCAAAAAAGTTGAAAATTTTTATGAAGTATTTCGGCTTCAAAAAAATGGAACATTTTCATGAAAAGATTTCTGCTTCAAAAAAGTTGAAAATTTTCATGAAAAGATTTCGGCTTCAAAAAAGTTGAACATTTTCATGAAAAGATTTCGGCTTCAAAAAAGTTGAAAATTTTCATGAAAAGATTTCGGTTTCAAAAAGTTGAAAATTTTCATGAAAAGATTTCAGCATCAAAAAGGTTGAAAACTTTCATGAACTATTTCGACTTCAAAAAAGTCGAAGATTTTCATGAAAAGATTTCGGCTTCAAAAAAGTCTAAAATTTTCATGAAAATATTTATGCTTCAAAAAAGATGAAAATTTTCATGAAAAGATTTCGGCTTCAAAAAGTTGAAAATTTTCATGAAAAGATTTCGGCTTCAAAAAAGTTGACCATTTTCATGAAAAGATTTCGGCTTCAAAAAAGTTGAAAATTTTCATGAAAAGATTTCGGTTTCAAAAAGTTGAAAATTTTCATGAAAAGATGTCTGCTTCAAAAAAGTTGAAAATTTTCATGACAGGATTTTGGCTTCAAAAAGGTTGAAAACTTTCATGAACTATTTCGACTTCAAAAAAGTCGAAGATTTTCATGAAAAGATTCCGGCTTCAAAAAAGTTGACCATTTTCATGAAAAGATTTCGGCTTCAAAAAAGTTGAAAATTTTCATGAAAAGATTTCGACTTCAAAAAAGTTTAAGATTTTCATGAAAAGATTTCGGCTTCAAAAAGTTGAAAATTTTCATGAAAAGATTTCGGATTCAAAAAGTTGACCATTTTCATGAAAAGATTTCGGCTTCAAAAAAGTTGAAAATTTTCATGAACAGATTTCGGTTTCAAAAAGTTGAAAATTTTCATGAAAAGATCTCGGCTTCAAAAAAGTTGAACATTTTCATGTAAAGATTTCGGCTTCAAAAAAGTTGAAAAATTTCATGAAAAGATTTCAGCATCAAAAAGGTTGAAAACTTTCATGAACTATTTCGACTTCAAAAAAGTCGAAGATTTTCATGAAAAGATTTCGGCTTCAAAAAAGATGAAAATTTTCATGAAAAGATTTCGGCTTCAAAAAGTTGAAAATTTTCATGAAAAGATCTCGGCTTCAAAAAAGTTGAACATTTTCATGAAAAGATTTCGGCTTCAAAAAAGTTGAAAATTTACATGAAAAGATTTCGGCTTCAAAAAAGTTGACCATTTTCATGAAAAGATTTCGGCTTCAAAAAAGTTGAAAATTTTCATGAAAAGATTTCGGTTTCATAAAGTTGAAAATTTTCATGAAAAGATCTCGGCTTCAAAAAAGTTGAACATTTTCATGAAAAGATTTCGGCTTCAAAAAAGTTGAACATTTTCATGAAAAGATTTCGGCTTCAAAAAAGTTGAACATTTTCATGAAAAGATTTCGGCTTCAAAAAAGTTGAAAAATTTCATGAAAAGATTTCGGTTTCAAAAAGTTGAAAATTTTCATGAAAAGATTTCAGCATCAAAAAGGTTGAAAACTTTCATGAACTATTTCGACTTCAAAAAAGTCGAAGATTTTCATGAAAAGATTTCGGCTTCAAAAAAGATGAAAATTTTCATGAAAAGATTTCGGCTTCAAAAAGTTGAAAATTTTCATGAAAAGATGTCTGCTTCAAAAAAGTTGAAAATTTTCATGACAGGATTTTGGCTTCAAAAAGGTTGAAAACTTTCATGAACTATTTCGACTTCAAAAAAGTCGAAGATTTTCATGAAAAGATTCCGGCTTCAAAAAAGTTGAAAATTTTCATGAAGTTTTTCGGCTGCAAAAAAATGGAACATTTTCATGAAAAGATTTCGGCTTCAAAAAAGTTGAAAATTTACATGAAGTATTTCGGCTGCAAAAAAATTGAACATTTTCATGAAAAGATTTCGACTTCAAAAAAGTCTAAGATTTTCATGAAAAGATTTCTGCTTCAAAAAAGTTGAAAATTTTCATGAAAAGATTTCGGCTTCAAAAAGTTGAAAATTTTCATGAAAAGATTTCGACTTCAAAAAAGTCTAAGATTTTCATGAAAAGATTTCGGCTTCAAAAAGTTGAAAATTTTCATGAAAAGATTTCGGCTTCAAAAAGTTGACCATTTTCGTGAAAAGATTTCGGCTTCAAAAAAGTTGAAAATTTTCATGAAAAGATTTCGGCTTCAAAAAAGTTGAACATTTTCATGAAAAGATTTCGGCTTCAAAAAAGTTGAAAATTTTCATGAAAAGATTTCGGTTTCAAAAAGTTGAAAATTTTCATGAAAAGATTTCAGCATCAAAAAGGTTGAAAACTTTCATGAACTATTTCGGCTTCAAAAAAGTTGACCATTTTCATGAAAAGATTTCGGCTTCAAAAAAGTCTAAAATTTTCATGAAAATATTTATGCTTCAAAAAAGATGAAAATTTTCATGAAAAGATTTCGGCTTCAAAAAGTTGAAAATTTTCATGAAAAGATTTCGGCTTCAAAAAAGTTGACCATTTTCATGAAAAGATTTCGGCTTCAAAAAAGTTGAAAATTTTCATGAAAAGATTTCGGTTTCAAAAAGTTGAAAATTTTCATGAAAAGATGTCTGCTTCAAAAAAGTTGAAAATTTTCATGACAGGATTTTGGCTTCAAAAAGGTTGAAAACTTTCATGAACTATTTCGACTTCAAAAAAGTCGAAGATTTTCATGAAAAGATTCCGGCTTCAAAAAAGTTGACCATTTTCATGAAAAGATTTCGGCTTCAAAAAAGTTGAAAATTTTCATGAAAAGATTTCGACTTCAAAAAAGTTTAAGATTTTCATGAAAAGATTTCTGCTTCAAAAAAGTTGAAAATTTTCATGAAAAGATTTCGGCTTCAAAAAGTTGAAAATTTTCATGAAAAGATTTCGACTTCAAAAAAGTCTAAGATTTTCATGAAAAGATTTCGGCTTCAAAAAGTTGAAAATTTTCATGAAAAGATTTCGGCTTCAAAAAGTTGACCATTTTCATGAAAAGATTTCGGCTTCAAAAAAGTTGAAAATTTTCATGAAAAGATTTCGGCTTCAAAAAAGTTGAACATTTTCATGAAAAGATTTCGGCTTCAAAAAAGTTGAAAATTTTCATGAAAAGATTTCGGTTTCAAAAAGTTGAAAATTTTCATGAAAAGATTTCGGCTTCAAAAAGTTGACCATTTTCATGAAAAGATTTCGGCTTCAAAAAAGTTGAAAATTTTCATGAAAAGATTTCGGCTTCAAAAAAGTTGACCATTTTCATGAAAAGATTTCGGCTTCAAAAAAGTTGAAAATTTTCATGAAAAGATTTCGGTTTCATAAAGTTGAAAATTTTCATGAAAAGATCTCGGCTTCAAAAAAGTTGAACATTTTCATGAAAAGATTTCGGCTTCAAAAAAGTTGAACATTTTCATGAAAAGATTTCGGCTTCAAAAAAGTTGAAAAATTTCATGAAAAGATTTCGGTTTCAAAAAGTTGAAAATTTTCATGAAAAGATTTCAGCATCAAAAAGGTTGAAAACTTTCATGAACTATTTCGACTTCAAAAAAGTCGAAGATTTTCATGAAAAGATTTCGGCTTCAAAAAAGATGAAAATTTTCATGAAAAGATTTCGGCTTCAAAAAGTTGAAAATTTTCATGAAAAGATTTCGGCTTCAAAAAAGTTGACCATTTTCATGAAAAGATTTCGGCTTCAAAAAAGTTGAAAATTTTCATGAAAAGATTTCGGTTTCAAAAAGTTGAAAATTTTCATGAAAAGATGTCTGCTTCAAAAAAGTTGAAAATTTTCATGACAGGATTTTGGCTTCAAAAAAGTTGAAAACCTTCATGAACTATTTCGACTTCAAAAAAGTCAAAGATTTTCATGAAAAGATTCCGGCTTCAAAAAAGTTGAAAATTTTCATGAAGTATTTCGGCTGCAAAAAAATGGAACATTTTCATGAAAAGATTTCGGCTTCAAAAAAGTTGAAAATTTTTATGAAGTATTTCGGCTTCAAAAAAATGGAACATTTTCATGAAAAGATTTCGGCTTCAAAAAACTTGAACATTTTCATGAAAAGATTTCTGCTTCAAAAAAGTTGAAAATTTACATGAAAAGATTTCGACTTCAAAAAAGTTGAAAATTTTCATGAAGTATTTCGGCTTCAAAAAAATGGAACATTTTCATGAAAAGATTTCGACTTCAAAAAAGTCTAAGATTTTCATGAAAAGATTTCTGCTTCAAAAAAGTTGAAAATTTTCATGAAAAGATTTCGGCTTCAAAAAGTTGAAAATTTTCATGAAAAGATTTCGACTTCAAAAAAGTCTAAGATTTTCATGAAAAGATTTCGGCTTCAAAAAGTTGAAAATTTTCATGAAAAGATTTCGGCTTCAAAAAGTTGACCATTTTCATGAAAAGATTTCGGCTTCAAAAAAGTTGAAAATTTTCATGAACAGATTTCGTTTCAAAAAGTTGAAAATTTTCATGAAAAGATCTCGGCTTCAAAAAAGTTGAACATTTTCATGAAAAGATTTCGGCTTCAAAAAAGTTGAACATTTTAATGAAAGGATTTCGGCTTCAAAAAAGTTGAAAATTTTCATGAAAAGATTTCGGTTTCAAAAAGTTGAAAATTTTCATGAAAAGATTTCAGCATCAAAAAGGTTGAAAACTTTCATGAACTATTTCGGCTTCAAAAAAGTTGACCATTTTCATGAAAAGATTTCGGCTTCAAAAAAGTTGAAAATTTTCATGAAAAGATTTCGGTTTCAAAAAGTTGAAAATTTTCATGACAGGATTTTGGCTTCAAAAAGGTTGAAAACTTTCATGAACTATTTCGACTTCAAAAAAGTCGAAGATTTTCATGAAAAGATTCCGGCTTCAAAAAAGTTGAAAATTTTCATGAAGTATTTCGGCTGCAAAAAAATGGAACATTTTCATGAAAAGATTTCGGCTTCAAAAAAGTTGAAAATTTTTATGAAGTATTTCGGCTTCAAAAAAATGGAACATTTTCATGAAAAGATTTCTGCTTCAAAAAAGTTGAAAATTTTCATGAAAAGATTTCGGCTTCAAAAAGTTGAAAATTTTCATGAAAAGATTTCGGCTTCAAAAAGTTGACCATTTTCATGAAAAGATTTCGGCTTCAAAAAAGTTGAAAATTTTCATGAACAGATTTCGGTTTCAAAAAGTTGAAAATTTTCATGAAAAGATCTCGGCTTCAAAAAAGTTGAACATTTTCATGAAAAGATTTCGGCTTCAAAAAAGTTGAAAATTTTCATGAAAAGATTTCGGCTTCAAAAAAGTTGACCATTTTCATGAAAAGATTTCGGCTTCAAAAAAGTTGAAAATTTTCATGAAAAGATTTCGGTTTCATAAAGTTGAAAATTTTCATGAAAAGATCTCGGCTTCAAAAAAGTTGAACATTTTCATGAAAAGATTTCGGCTTCAAAAAAGTTGAACATTTTCATGAAAAGATTTCGGCTTCAAAAAAGTTGAAAATTTTCATGAAAAGATTTCGGTTTCAAAAAGTTGAAAATTTTCATGAAAAGATTTCAGCATCAAAAAGGTTGAAAACTTTCATGAACTATTTCGACTTCAAAAAAGTCGAAGATTTTCATGAAAAGATTCCGGCTTCAAAAAAGTTGACCATTTTCATGAAAAGATTTCGGCTTCAAAAAAGTTGAAAATTTTCATGAAAAGATTTCGACTTCAAAAAAGTTTAAGATTTTCATGAAAAGATTTCGGCTTCAAAAAGTTGAAAATTTTCATGAAAAGATTTCGGCTTCAAAAAGTTGACCATTTTCATGAAAAGATTTCGGCTTCAAAAAAGTTGAAAATTTTCATGAACAGATTTCGGTTTCAAAAAGTTGAAAATTTTCATGAAAAGATCTCGGCTTCAAAAAAGTTGAACATTTTCATGTAAAGATTTCGGCTTCAAAAAAGTTGAAAAATTTCATGAAAAGATTTCAGCATCAAAAAAGTTGAAAATTTTCATGAAAAGATTTCGGCTTCAAAAAAGTTGACCATTTTCATGAAAAGATTTCGGCTTCAAAAAAGTTGACCATTTTCATGAAAAGATTTCGGCTTCAAAAAAGTTGAAAATTTTCATGAAAAGATTTCGGTTTCAAAAAGTTGAACATTTTCATGAAAAGATTTCGGCTTCAAAAAAGTTGAACATTTTCATGAAGTATTTCGGTTTCAAAAAAGTCTAACATTTTCATGAAAAGATTTCGGCTTCAAAAAAGTTGAACATTTTCATGAAAAGATTTCTGCTTCAAAAAAGTTTAAAATTTTCATGAAAAGATTTCGGCTTCAAAAAGTTTAAAATTTTCATGAAAAGATTTCGGCTTCAAAAAGTTGACCATTTTCATGAAAAGATTTCGGCTTCAAAAAAGTTGAAAATTTTCATGAACAGATTTCGGTTTCAAAAAGTTGAAAATTTTCATGAAAAGATCTCGGCTTCAAAAAAGTTGAACATTTTCATGAAAAGATTTCGGCTTCAAAAAAGTTGAAAATTTTCATGAAAAGATTTCGGCTTCAAAAAAGTTGACCATTTTCATGAAAAGATTTCGGCTTCAAAAAAGTTGAAAATTTTCATGAAAAGATTTCGGTTTCATAAAGTTGAAAATTTTCATGAAAAGATCTCGGCTTCAAAAAAGTTGAACATTTTCATGAAAAGATTTCGGCTTCAAAAAAGTTGAACATTTTCATGAAAAGATTTCGGCTTCAAAAAAGTTGAAAATTTTCATGAAAAGATTTCAGCATCAAAAAGGTTGAAAACTTTCATGAACTATTTCGACTTCAAAAAAGTCGAAGATTTTCATGAAAAGATTCCGGCTTCAAAAAAGTTGACCATTTTCATGAAAAGATTTCGGCTTCAAAAAAGTTGAAAATTTTCATGAAAAGATTTCGACTTCAAAAAAGTTTAAGATTTTCATGAAAAGATTTCGGCTTCAAAAAGTTGAAAATTTTCATGAAAAGATTTCGGCTTCAAAAAGTTGACCATTTTCATGAAAAGATTTCGGCTTCAAAAAAGTTGAAAATTTTCATGAACAGATTTCGGTTTCAAAAAGTTGAACATTTTCATGAAAAGATTTCGGCTTCAAAAAAGTTGAAAAATTTCATGAAAAGATTTTGGTTTCAAAAAGTTGAACATTTTCATGTAAAGATTTCGGCTTCAAAAAAGTTGAAAAATTTCATGAAAAGATTTTGGTTTCAAAAAGTTGAACATTTTCATGAAAAGATTTCGGCTTCAAAAAAGTTGAACATTTTCATGAAGTATTTCGGTTTCAAAAAAGTCTAACATTTTCATGAAAAGATTTCGGCTTCAAAAAAGTTGAACATTTTCATGAAAAGATTTCTGCTTCAAAAAAGTTTAAAATTTTCATGAAAAGATTTCGGCTTCAAAAAGTTGAAAATTTTCATGAAAAGATTTCGACTTCAAAAAAGTTGAACATTTTCATGAAAAGATTTCGGCTTCAAAAAAGTTGAACATTTTCATGAAAAGATTTCGGCTTCAAAAAAGTTGAAAATTTTTATGAAGTATTTCGGCTTCAAAAAAATGGAACATTTTCATGAAAAGATTTCGGCTTCAAAAAACTTGAACATTTTCATGAAAAGATTTCGGCTTCAAAAAAGTTGAACATTTTCATGAACAGATTTCGGTTTCAAAAAGTTGAAAATTTTCATGAAAAGATCTCGGCTTCAAAAAAGTTGAACATTTTCATGAAAAGATTTCGGCTTCAAAAAAGTTGAAAATTTTCATGAAAAGATTTCGGCTTCAAAAAAGTTGAACATTTTCATGAAAAGATTTCGGCTTCAAAAAAGTTGAAAATTTTCATGAAAAGATTTCGGTTTCATAAAGTTGAAAATTTTCATGAAAAGATCTCGGCTTCAAAAAAGTTGAACATTTTCATGAAAAGATTTCGGCTTCAAAAAAGTTGAACATTTTCATGAAAAGATTTCGGCTTCAAAAAAGTTGAAAATTTTCATGAAAAGATTTCGGTTTCAAAAAGTTGAAAATTTTCATGAAAAGATTTCAGCATCAAAAAGGTTGAAAACTTTCATGAACTATTTCGACTTCAAAAAAGTCGAAGATTTTCATGAAAAGATTCAGGCTTCAAAAAAGTTGACCATTTTCATGAAAAGATTTCGGCTTCAAAAAAGTTGAAAATTTTCATGAAAAGATTTCGACTTCAAAAAAGTTTAAGATTTTCATGAAAAGATTTCGGCTTCAAAAAGTTGAAAATTTTCATGAAAAGATTTCGGCTTCAAAAAGTTGACCATTTTCATGAAAAGATTTCGGCTTCAAAAAAGTTGAAAATTTTCATGAACAGATTTCGGTTTCAAAAAGTTGAAAATTTTCATGAAAATATCTCGGCTTCAAAAAAGTTGAACATTTTCATGTAAAGATTTCGGCTTCAAAAAAGTTGAAAAATTTCATGAAAAGATTTTGGTTTCAAAAAGTTGAACATTTTCATGAAAAGATTTCGGCTTCAAAAAAGTTGAACATTTTCATGAAGTATTTCGGTTTCAAAAAAGTCTAACATTTTCATGAAAAGATTTCGGCTTCAAAAAAGTTGAACATTTTCATGAAAAGATTTCTGCTTCAAAAAAGTTTAAAATTTTCATGAAAAGATTTCGGCTTCAAAAAGTTGAAAATTTTCATGAAAATATTTCGACTTCAAAAAAGTTGAACATTTTCATGAAAAGATTTCGGCTTCAAAAAAGTTGAACATTTTCATGAAAAGATTTCGGCTTCAAAAAAGTTGAACATTTTCATGAAAAGATTTCGGCTTCAAAAAAGTTGAAAATTTTTATGAAGTATTTCGGCTTAAAAAAAATGGAACATTTTCATGAAAAGATTTCGGCTTAAAAAAAGTTGAACATTTTCATGAAAAGATTTCGGCTTCAAAAAAGTTGAAAATTTTTATGAAGTATTTCGGCTTCAAAAAAATGGAACATTTTCATGAAAAGATTTCGGCTTCAAAAAAGTTGAACATTTTCATGAAAAGATTTCGGCTTCAAAAAAGTTGACCATTTTCATGAAAAGATTTCGGCTTCAAAAAAATATAAGATTTTAATGAAAGTTTTTCGACTTCAAAAAGTTGAAAATTTTCATGAAAAGATTTCGGTTTCAAAAAGTTGAAAATTTTCATGAAAAGATTTCGGCTTCAAAAAAGTTGAAAATTTTCATGAAAAGATTTTGGTTTCAAAAAGTTGAAAATTTTCATGAAAAGATTTATGCTTCAAAAAAGATGAAAGTTTTCATGAAAAGTTTCGGCTTCAAAAAGTTGAAAATTTTCATGAACTATTTCGGTTTCAAAAAAGTCTAACATTTTCATGAAAAGATTTCGGCTTCAAAAAAGTTGAACATTTTCATGAAAAGATTTCTGCTTCAAAAAAGTTTAAAATTTTCATGAAAAGATTTCGGCTTCAAAAAGTTGAAAATTTTCATGAAAAGATTTCGACTTCAAAAAAGTTGAACATTTTCATGAAAAGATTTCGGCTTCAAAAAAGTTGAACATTTTCATGAAAAGATTTCGGCTTCAAAAAAGTTGAACATTTTCATGAAAAGATTTCGGCTTCAAAAAAGTTGAAAATTTTTATGAAGTATTTCGGCTTAAAAAAAATGGAACATTTTCATGAAAAGATTTCGGCTTCAAAAAAGTTGAACATTTTCATGAAAAGATTTCGGCTTCAAAAAAGTTGAAAATTTTTATGAAAAGATTTCGGCTTCAAAAAAATGGAACATTTTCATGAAAAGATTTCGGCTTCAAAAAACTTGAACATTTTCATGAAAAGATTTCGGCTTCAAAAAAGTTGAACATTTTCATGAAAAGATTTCGGCTTCAAAAAAGTTGAAAATTTTCATGAAAAGATTTCTGCTTCAAAAAAGTTGAAAATTTTCATGAAAAGATTTCGGCTTCAAAAAGTTTTAAATTTTCATGAAAAGATTTCGGCTTCAAAAAAGTTGACCATTTTCATGAAAAGATTTCGGCTTCAAAAAAGTTGAAAATTTTAATGAAAAGATCTCGGCTTCAAAAAAGTTGAACATTTTCATGAAAAGATTTCGGCTTCAAAAAAGTTGAAAATTTTCATGAAAAGATTTAGGTTTCAAAAAAGTTGAAAATTTTCATGAAGTATTTCGGCTTCAAAAAAGTCTAACATTTTCATGAAAAGATTTCGGCTTCAAAAAAGTTGACCATTTTCATGAAAAGATTTCTGCTTCAAAAAAGTTGAAAATTTACATGAAAAGATTTCGACTTCAAAAAAGTTGAAAATTTTCATGAAGTATTTCGGCTTCAAAAAAATGGAACATTTCCATGAAAAGATTTCGACTTCAAAAAAGTCTAAGATTTTCATGAAAAGATTTCTGCTTCAAAAAAGTTGAAAATTTTCATGAAAATATTTCGGCTTCAAAAAGTTGAAAATTTTCATGAAAAGATTTCGACTTCAAAAAAGTCTAAGATTTTCATGAAAAGATTTCTGCTTCAAAAAAGTTGAAAATTTTCATGAAAAGATTTCGGCTTCAAAAAAGTTGAACATTTTCATGAAAAGATTTCGGCTTCAAAAAAGTTGACCATTTTCATGAAAAGATTTCGGCTTCAAAAAAATATAAGATTTTAATGAAAGTTTTTCGACTTCAAAAAGTTGAAAATTTTCATGAAAAGATTTCGGTTTCAAAAAGTTGAAAATTTTCATGAAAAGATTTCGGCTTCAAAAAAGTTGAAAATTTTCATGAAAAGATTTTGGTTTCAAAAAGTTGAAAATTTTCATGAAAAGATTTATGCTTCAAAAAAGATGAAAGTTTTCATGAAAAGTTTCGGCTTCAAAAAGTTGAAAATTTTCATGAAAAGATTTCGGCTTCAAAAAAGTTGAACATTTTCATGAAAAGATTTCGGTTTCAAAAAGTTGAAAATTTTCATGAAAAGATTTCTGCTTCAAAAAAGTTGAAAATTTTCATGACAGGATTTTGGCTTCAAAAAGGTTAAAAACTTTCATGAACTATTTCGACTTCAAAAAAGTCGAAGATTTTCATGAAAAGATTTCGGCTTCAAAAAAGTTGAACATTTTCATGAAAAGATTTCTGCTTCAAAAAAGTTGAAAATTTACATGAAAAGATTTCGACTTCAAAAAAGTTGAAAATTTTCATGAAGTATTTCGGCTTCAAAAAAATGGATCATTTCCATGAAAAGATTTCGACTTCAAAAAAGTTGAAAATTTTCATGAACTATTTCGGCATCAAAAAAGGTGAAAATTTTCATGAAAAGATTTAGGTTTCAAAAAAGTTGAAAGTTTTCATGAAGTATTTCGGCTTCAAAAAAGTCTAAAACTTTCATGAACTATTTCGGCTTCAAAAAAGTTGAAAATTTTCGTGAAAAGATTTCTGCTTCAAAAAAGTTGAAAATTTTCATGAAAAGATTTCGGCTTCAAAAAAGTTGAAAATTTTCATGAAAAGATTTAGACTTCAAAAAAGTTGAATATTTTCATCAAGTATTTCGCCTTCAAAAAAGTTGAATATTTTCATCAAGTATTTCGGCTTCAAAAAAGTTGAAAATTTTCATGAAAAGATTTAGACTTCAAAAAAGTTGAATATTTTCATCAAGTATTTCGCCTTCAAAAAAGTTGAATATTTTCATCAAGTATTTCGGCTTCAAAAAAGTTGAAAATTTTCATGAAAAGATTTCTGCTTCAAAAAAGTTGAAAATTTTCATGAAAAGATTTCGGCTTCAAAAAAGTTGAAAATTTTCATGAAAAGATTTTGGTTTCAAAAAGTTGAAAATTTTCATGAAAAGATTTCAGCTTCAAAAAGGTTGAAAACTTTCATGAACTATTTCGACTTCAAAAAAGTCGAAGATTTTCATGAAAAGATTTCGGCTTCAAAAAGTTGAAAATTTTCATGAAAAGATTTCGGCTTCAAAAAAGTTGAAAAT
Organism: Labrus bergylta; assembly: GCF_963930695.1. Lineage (NCBI taxonomy): Eukaryota > Metazoa > Chordata > Actinopteri > Labriformes > Labridae > Labrus > Labrus bergylta. Next base: position 29,647,922 of record NC_089208.1, on the reverse strand, counting down.
TTTCATGAAAAGATTTTGGTTTCAAAAAGTTGAAAATTTTCATGAAAAGATTTCGGCTTCAAAAAAGTTGACCATTTTCATAAAAAGATTTCGGCTTCAAAAAATTTGAAAATTTTCATGAAAAGATTTCGGTTTCAAAAAGTTGAAAATTTTCATGAAAAGATTTCTGCTTCAAAAAAGTTGAAAATTTTCATGACAGGATTTTGGCTTCAAAAAGGGTTGAAAACTTTCATGAACTATTTCGACTTCAAAAAAGTCGATGATTTTCATGAAAAGATTTCGGCTTCAAAAAAGTTGAAAATTTACATGAAAAGATTTCGGCTTCAAAAAAGTTGACCATTTTCATGAAAAGATTTCGGCTTCAAAAAAGTTGAAAATTTTCATGAAAAGATTTGTGCTTCAAAAAAGTTGAAAATTTTCATGAAAAGATTTCGGCTTCAAAAAAGTTGACCATTTTCATGAAAAGATTTCGGCTTCAAAAAAGTTGAAAATTTTCATGAAAAGATTTCGGCTTCAAAAAGTTGACCATTTTCATGAAAAGATTTCGGCTTCAAAAAAGTTGAAAATTTTCATGAAAAGAATTCGGTTTCAAAAAGTTGAAAATTTTCATGAAAAGATCTCGGCTTCAAAAAAGTTGAACATTTTCATGAAGTATTTCGGCTTCAAAAAAATGGAACATTTTCATGAAAAGATTTCTGCTTCAAAAAACTTGAACATTTTCATGAAAAGATTTCGGCTTCAAAAAAGTTGAAAATTTTCATGAAAAGATTTCGGCTGCAAAAAAGTCTAAAATTTTCATGAAAAGATCTATGCTTCAAAAAAGATGAAAATTTTCATGAAAAGATTTCGGCTTCAAAAAGTTGAAAATTTTCATGAAAAGATTTCTGCTTCAAAAAAGTTGAAAATTTTCATGAAAAGATTTCTGCTTCAAAAAGTTGAAAATTTTCATGAAAAGATTTCGACTTCAAAAAAGTCTAAGATTTTCATGAAAAGATTTCTGCTTCAAAAAAGTTGAAAATTTTCATGAAAAGATTTCGGCTTCAAAAAACTTGAAAATTTTCATGAAAAGATTTTGGTTTCAAAAAGTTGAAAATTTTCATGAAAAGATTTCATCTTCAAAAAGGTTGAAAACTTTCATGAACTATTTCGACTTCAAAAAAGTCGAAGATTTTCATGAAAAGATTTCGGCTTCAAAAAGTTGAAAATTTTCATGAAAAGATTTCCGCTGCAAAAAAGTCTAAAATTTTCATGAAAAGATCTATGCTTCAAAAAAGATGAAAATTTTCATGAAAAGATTTCGGCTTCAAAAACTTGAAAATTTTCATGAAAAGATTTCGGCTTCAAAAAAGTTGACCATTTTCATGAAAAGATTTCGGCTTCAAAAAAGTTGACCATTTTCATGAAAAGATTTCGGCTTCAAAAAAGTTGAAAATTTTCATGAAAAGATTTCGGTTTCAAAAAGTTGAAAATTTTCATGAAAAGATTTCTGCTTCAAAAAAGTTGAAAATTTTCATGACAGGATTTTGGCTTCAAAAAAATGGAACATTTTCATGAAAAGATTTCGGCTTCAAAAAAGTTAAAAATTTTCATGAAGTATTTCGGCTTCAAAAAAATGGAACATTTTCATGAAAAGATTTCGGCTTCAAAAAAGTTGAACATTTTCATGAAAAGATTTTGGTTTCAAAAAAGTTGAACATTTTCATGAAAAGATTTCTGCTTCAAAAAGTTGAAAATTTTCATGAAAAGATCTCGTTTTCAAAAAAGTTGAACATTTTCATGAAAAGATTTCGGCTTCAAAAAAGTTGAAAATTTTCATGAAAAGATTTTGGTTTCAAAAAAGTTGAACATTTTCATGAAAAGATTTCTGCTTCAAAAAAGTTGAAAATTTTCATGAAGTATTTCGGCTTCAAAAAAATGGAACATTTTCATGAAAAGATTTCGGTTTCAAAAAGTTGTAAATTTTCATGAAAAGATCTCGGCTTCAAAAAAGTTGAACATTTTCATGAAGTATTTCGGCTTCAAAAAAATGGAACATTTTCATGAAAAGATTTCGGCTTCAAAAAAGTTGAACATTTTCATGAAAAGATTTCTGCTTCAAAAAATTTGAAAATTTACATGAAAAAATTTCGACTTCAAAAAAGTTTAAGATTTTCATGAAAAGATTTCGGCTTCAAAAAAGTTGACCATTTTCATGAAAAGATTTCGGCTTCAAAAAAGTTGAACATTTTCATGAAAAGATTTCGGTTTCAAAAAGTTGAAAATTTTCATGAAAAGATTTCTGCTTCAAAAAAGTTGAAAATTTTCATGACAGGATTTTGGCTTCAAAAAGGTTAAAAACTTTCATGAACTATTTCGACTTCAAAAAAGTCGAAGATTTTCATGAAAAGATTTCGGCTTCAAAAAAGTTGAACATTTTCATGAAAAGATTTCTGCTTCAAAAAAGTTGAAAATTTACATGAAAAGATTTCGACTTCAAAAAAGTTGAAAATTTTCATGAAGTATTTCGGCTTCAAAAAAATGGATCATTTCCATGAAAAGATTTCGACTTCAAAAAAGTTGAAAATTTTCATGAACTATTTCGGCATCAAAAAAGTTGAAAATTTTCATGAAAAGATTTAGGTTTCAAAAAAGTTGAAAATTTTCATGAAGTATTTCGGCTTCAAAAAAGTCTAAAACTTTCATGAACTATTTCGGCTTCAAAAAAGTTGAAAATTTTCGTGAAAAGATTTCTGCTTCAAAAAAGTTGAAAATTTTCATGAAAAGATTTCGGCTTCAAAAAAGTTGAAAATTTTCATGAAAAGATTTAGACTTCAAAAAAGTTGAATATTTTCATCAAGTATTTCGCCTTCAAAAAAGTCGAAGATTTTCATGAAAAGATTTCTGCTTCAAAAAAGTTGAAAATTTTCATGAAAAGATTTTGGTTTCAAAAAGTTGAAAATTTTCATGAAGTATTTCGGCTTCAAAAAAGTTGAAAATTTTCATGAAAAGATTTCTGCTTCAAAAAAGTTGAAAATTTTCATGAAAAGATTTCGGCTTCAAAAAAGTTGAAAATTTTCATGAAAAGATTTTGGTTTCAAAAAGTTGAAAATTTTCATGAAAAGATTTCAGCTTCAAAAAGGTTGAAAACTTTCATGAACTATTTCGACTTCAAAAAAGTCGAAGATTTTCATGAAAAGATTTCGGCTTCAAAAAGTTGAAAATTTTCATGAAAAGATTTCGGCTTCAAAAAAGTTGAAAATTTTCATGAAAAGATTTTGGTTTCAAAAAGTTGAAAATTTTCATGAAAAGATTTCAGCTTCAAAAAGGTTGAAAACTTTCATGAAATATTTCGGCATCAAAAACGTTGAAAATTTTCATGAAAAGATTTCGACTTCAAAAAAGTCTAAGATTTTCATGAAAAGATTTCTGCTTCAAAAAAGTTTAAGATTTTCATGAAAAGATTTCTGCTTCAAAAAAGTTGACCATTTTCATGAAAAGATTTCGGCTTCAAAAACGTTGAAAATTTTCATGAAAAGATTTCGGTTTCAAAAAGTTGAAAATTTTCATGAAAAGATTTCGGCTTCAAAAAAGTTGAAAATTTTCATGAAGTATTTCGGCTTCAAAAAAATGGAACATTTTCATGAAAAGATTTTGGTTTCAAAAAAGTTGAACATTTTCATGAAAAGATTTCTGCTTCAAAAAGATGAAAATTTTCATGAAAAGATCTCGTTTTCAAAAAAGTTGAAAATTTTCATGAAAAGATTTCGGCTTCAAAAAAGTTGAAAATTTTCATGAAAAGATTTTGGTTTCAAAAAAGTTGAACATTTTCATGAACTATTTCGGCTTCAAAAAAGTTGAAAATTTTCATGAAAAGATTTCGGCTGCAAAAAAGTCTAAAATTTTCATGAAAAGATCTATGCTTCAAAAAAGATGAAAATTTTCATGAAAAGATTTCGGCTTCAAAAAGTTGAAAATTTTCATGAAAAGATTTCGGTTTCAAAAAGTTGAAAATTTTCATGAAAAGATCTCGGCTTCAAAAAAGTTGAACATTTTCATGAAGTATTTCGGCTTCAAAAAAATGGAACATTTTCATGAAAAGAATTCGGCTTCAAAAAGTTGAAAATTTTCATGAAAAGTTTTCGGCTGCAAAAAAGTCTAAAATTTTCATGAAAAGATCTATGCTTTAAAAAAGATGAAAATTTTCATGAAAAGATTTCGGCTTCAAAAAGTTGAAAATTTTCATGAAAAGATTTCGGTTTCAAAAAGTTGAAAATTTTCATGAAAAGATCTCGGCTTCAAAAAAGTTGAACATTTTCATGAAGTATTTCGGCTTCAAAAAAATGGAACATTTTCATGAAAAGATTTCGGCTTCAAAAAAGTTGAACATTTTCATGAAAAGATTTCTGCTTCAAAAAAGTTGAAAATTTACATGAAAATATTTCGACTTCAAAAAAGTCTAAGATTTTCATGAAAAGATATCTGCTTCAAAAAAGTTGAAAATTTTCATGAAAAGATTTCGGCTTCAAAAAAGTTGAAAATTTTCGTGAAAAGATTTCTGCTTCAAAAAAGTTGAAAATTTTCATGAAAAGATTTCGGCTTCAAAAAAGTTGAAAATTTTCATGAAAAGATTTAGACTTCAAAAAAGTTGAATATTTTCATCAAGTATTTCGCCTTCAAAAAAGTCGAAGATTTTCATGAAAAGATTTCTGCTTCAAAAAAGTTGAAAATTTTCATGAAAAGATTTTGGTTTCAAAAAGTTGAAAATTTTCATGAAGTATTTCGGCTTCAAAAAAGTTGAAAATTTTCATGAAAAGATTTCTGCTTCAAAAAAGTTGAAAATTTTCATGAAAAGATTTCGGCTTCAAAAAAGTTGAAAATTTTCATGAAAAGATTTTGGTTTCAAAAAGTTGAAAATTTTCATGAAAAGATTTCAGCTTCAAAAAGGTTGAAAACTTTCATGAACTATTTCGACTTCAAAAAAGTCGAAGATTTTCATGAAAAGATTTCGGCTTCAAAAAGTTGAAAATTTTCATGAAAAGATTTCGGCTTCAAAAAAGTTGAAAATTTTCATGAAAAGATTTTGGTTTCAAAAAGTTGAAAATTTTCATGAAAAGATTTCAGCTTCAAAAAGGTTGAAAACTTTCATGAAATATTTCGGCTTCAAAAACGTTGAAAATTTTCATGAAAAGATTTCGACTTCAAAAAAGTCTAAGATTTTCATGAAAAGATTTCTGCTTCAAAAAAGTTTAAGATTTTCATGAAAAGATTTCTGCTTCAAAAAAGTTGACCATTTTCATGAAAAGATTTCGGCTTCAAAAACGTTGAAAATTTTCATGAAAAGATTTCGGTTTCAAAAAGTTGAAAATTTTCATGAAAAGATTTCGGCTTCAAAAAAGTTGAAAATTTTCATGAAGTATTTCGGCTTCAAAAAAATGGAACATTTTCATGAAAAGATTTTGGTTTCAAAAAAGTTGAACATTTTCATGAAAAGATTTCTGCTTCAAAAAGATGAAAATTTTCATGAAAAGATTTTGGTTTCAAAAAAGTTGAACATTTTCATGAACTATTTCGGCTTCAAAAAAGTTGAAAATTTTCATGAAAAGATTTCGGCTGCAAAAAAGTCTAAAATTTTCATGAAAAGATCTATGCTTCAAAAAAGATGAAAATTTTCATGAAAAGATTTCGGCTTCAAAAAGTTGAAAATTTTCATGAAAAGATTTCGGTTTCAAAAAGTTGAAAATTTTCATGAAAAGATCTCGGCTTCAAAAAAGTTGAACATTTTCATGAAGTATTTCGGCTTCAAAAAAATGGAACATTTTCATGAAAAGAATTCGGCTTCAAAAAGTTGAAAATTTTCATGAAAAGATTTCGGCTGCAAAAAAGTCTAAAATTTTCATGAAAAGATCTATGCTTCAAAAAAGATGAAAATTTTCATGAAAAGATTTCGGCTTCAAAAAGTTGAAAATTTTCATGAAAAGATTTCGGTTTCAAAAAGTTGAAAATTTTCATGAAAAGATCTCGGCTTCAAAAAAGTTGAACATTTTCATGAAGTATTTCGGCTTCAAAAAAATGGAACATTTTCATGAAAAGATTTCGGCTTCAAAAAAGTTGAACATTTTCATGAAAAGATTTCTGCTTCAAAAAAGTTGAAAATTTACATGAAAATATTTCGACTTCAAAAAAGTCTAAGATTTTCATGAAAAGATATCTGCTTCAAAAAAGTTGAAAATTTTCATGAAAAGATTTCGGCTTCAAAAAAGTTGAAAATTTTCATAAAGTATTTCGGCTGCAAAAAAGTCTAAAATTTTCATGAAAAGATTTATGCTTCAAAAAAGATGAAAATTTTCATGAAAAGATTTCGGCTTCAAAAAGTTGAAAATTTTCATGAAAAGATTTCGGCTTCAAAAAAGTTGACCATTTTCATAAAAAGATTTCGGCTTCAAAAAAGTTGAAAATTTTCATGAAAAGATTTCGGTTTCAAAAAGTTGAAAATTTTCATGAAAAGATTTCTGCTTCAAAAAAGTTGAAAATTTTCATGACAGGATTTTGGCTTCAAAAAGGGTTGAAAACTTTCATGAACTATTACGACTTCAAAAAAGTCGATGATTTTCATGAAAAGATTTCGGCTTCAAAAAAGTTGAAAATTTACATGAAAAGATTTCGGCTTCAAAAAAGTTGACCATTTTCATGAAAAGATTTCGGCTTCAAAAAAGTTGAAAATTTTCATGAAAAGATTTGTGCTTCAAAAAAGTTGAAAATTTTCATGAAAAGATTTCGGCTTCAAAAAAGTTGACCATTTTCATGAAAAGATTTCGGCTTCAAAAAAGTTGAAAATTTTCATGAAAAGATTTCGGCTTCAAAAAGTTGACCATTTTCATGAAAAGATTTCGGCTTCAAAAAAGTTGAAAATTTTCATGAAAAGAATTCGGTTTCAAAAAGTTGAAAATTTTCATGAAAAGATCTCGGCTTCAAAAAAGTTGAACATTTTCATGAAGTATTTCGGCTTCAAAAAAATGGAACATTTTCATGAAAAGATTTCTGCTTCAAAAAACTTGAACATTTTCATGAAAAGATTTCGGCTTCAAAAAAGTTGAAAATTTTCATGAAAAGATTTCGGCTGCAAAAAAGTCTAAAATTTTCATGAAAAGATCTATGCTTCAAAAAAGATGAAAATTTTCATGAAAAGATTTCGGCTTCAAAAAGTTGAAAATTTTCATGAAAAGATTTCTGCTTCAAAAAAGTTGAAAATTTTCATGAAAAGATTTCTGCTTCAAAAAGTTGAAAATTTTCATGAAAAGATTTCGACTTCAAAAAAGTCTAAGATTTTCATGAAAAGATTTCTGCTTCAAAAAAGTTGAAAATTTTCATGAAAAGATTTCGGCTTCAAAAAACTTGAAAATTTTCATGAAAAGATTTTGGTTTCAAAAAGTTGAAAATTTTCATGAAAAGATTTCAGCTTCAAAAAGGTTGAAAACTTTCATGAACTATTTCGACTTCAAAAAAGTCGAAGATTTTCATGAAAAGATTTCGGCTTCAAAAAGTTGAAAATTTTCATGAAAAGATTTCCGCTGCAAAAAAGTCTAAAATTTTCATGAAAAGATCTATGCTTCAAAAAAGATGAAAATTTTCATGAAAAGATTTCGGCTTCAAAAACTTGAAAATTTTCATGAAAAGATTTCGGCTTCAAAAAAGTTGACCATTTTCATGAAAAGATTTCGGCTTCAAAAAAGTTGACCATTTTCATGAAAAGATTTAGGCTTCAAAAAAGTTGAAAATTTTCATGAAAAGATTTCGGTTTCAAAAAGTTGAAAATTTTCATGAAAAGATTTCTGCTTCAAAAAAGTTGAAAATTTTCATGACAGGATTTTGGCTTCAAAAAAATGGAACATTTTCATGAAAAGATTTCGGCTTCAAAAAAGTTAAAAATTTTCATGAAGTATTTCGGCTTCAAAAAAATGGAACATTTTCATGAAAAGATTTCGGCTTCAAAAAAGTTGAACATTTTCATGAAAAGATTTTGGTTTCAAAAAAGTTTAACATTTTCATGAAAAGATTTCTGCTTCAAAAAGTTGAAAATTTTCATGAAAAGATCTCGTTTTCAAAAAAGTTGAACATTTTCATGAAAAGATTTCGGCTTCAAAAAAGTTGAAAATTTTCATGAAAAGATTTTGGTTTCAAAAAAGTTGAACATTTTCATGAAAAGATTTCTGCTTCAAAAAAGTTGAAAATTTTCATGAAGTATTTCGGCTTCAAAAAAATGGAACATTTTCATGAAAAGATTTCGGTTTCAAAAAGTTGTAAATTTTCATGAAAAGATCTCGGCTTCAAAAAAGTTGAACATTTTCATGAAGTATTTCGGCTTCACAAAAAATGGAACATTTTCATGAAAAGATTTTGGTTTCAAAAAAGTTGAACATTTTCATGAAAAGATTTCTGCTTCAAAAAAGTTGAAAATTTTCATGAAGTATTTCGGCTTCAAAAAAATGGAACATTTTCATGAAAAGATTTCGGCTTCAAAAAAGTTGAACATTTTCATGAAAAGATTTCTGCTTCAAAAAATTTGAAAATTTACATGAAAAGATTTCGACTTCAAAAAAGTTTAAGATTTTCATGAAAAGATTTCGGCTTCAAAAAAGTTGACCATTTTCATGAAAAGATTTCGGCTTCAAAAAAGTTTAAGATTTTCATGAAAAGATTTCTGCTTCAAAAAAGTTGAAAATTTTCATGAAAAGATTTCGGCTTCAAAAAGTTGAAAATTTTCATGAAAAGATTTCGGCTTCAAAAAAGTTGAACATTTTCATGAAAAGATTTTGGTTTCAAAAAAGTTGAACATTTTCATGAAAAGATTTCTGCTTCAAAAAGTTGAAAATTTTCATGAAAAGATCTCGTTTTCAAAAAAGTTGAAAATTTTCATGAAAAGATTTCGGCTTCAAAAAAGTTGAAAATTTTCATGAAAAGATTTTGGTTTCAAAAAAGTTGAACATTTTCATGAAAAGATTTCTGCTTCAAAAAAGTTGAAAATTTTCATGAAGTATTTCGGCTTCAAAAAAATGGAACATTTTCATGAAAAGATTTCGGTTTCAAAAAGTTGTAAATTTTCATGAAAAGATCTCGGCTTCAAAAAAGTTGAACATTTTCATGAAGTATTTCGGCTTCAAAAAAATGGAACATTTTCATGAAAAGATTTTGGTTTCAAAAAAGTTGAACATTTTCATGAAAAGATTTCTGCTTCAAAAAAGTTGAAAATTTTCATGAAGTATTTCGGCTTCAAAAAAATGGAACATTTTCATGAAAAGATTTCGGCTTCAAAAAAGTTGAACATTTTCATGAAAAGATTTCTGCTTCAAAAAAGTTGAAAATTTACATGAAAAGATTTCGACTTCAAAAAAGTTTAAGATTTTCATGAAAAGATTTCGGCTTCAAAAAAGTTGACCATTTTCATGAAAAGATTTCGGCTTCAAAAAAGTTTAAGATTTTCATGAAAAGATTTCTGCTTCAAAAAAGTTGAAAATTTTCATGAGAAGATTTCGGCTTCAAAAAAGTTGAAAATTTTCATGAAGTATTTCGGCTTCAAAAAAATGGAACATTTTCATGAAAAGATTTCGGCTTCAAAAAACTTGAACATTTTCATGAAAAGATTTCGGCTTCAAAAAAGTTGACCATTTTCATGAAAAGATTTCTGCTTCAAAAAAGTTGAAAATTTACATGAAAAGATTTCGACTTCAAAAAAGTTTAAGATTTTCATGAAAAGATTTCGGCTTCAAAAAAGTTGACCATTTTCATGAAAAGATTTCGGCTTCAAAAAAGTTGACCATTTTCATGAAAAGATTTCGGCTTCAAAAAAGTTGAAAATTTTCATGAAAAGATTTCTGCTTCAAAAAAGTTTAAGATTTTCATGAAAAGATTTCTGATTCAAAAAAGTTGAAAATTTTCATGAAAAGATTTCGGCTTCAAAAAAGTTGAAAATTTTCATGAAAAGATTTCGGTTTCAAAAAGTTGAAAATTTTCATGAAAAGATTTCGGCTTCAAAAAAGTTGAAAATTTTCATGAAGTATTTTGGCTTTAAAAAAATGGAACATTTTCATGAAAAGATTTCGGCTTCAAAAAAGTTGACCATTTTCATGAAAAGATTTCGGCTTCAAAAAAGTTTAAGATTTTCATGAAAAGATTTCTGCTTCAAAAAAGTTGAAAATTTTCATGAAAAGATTTCGGCTTCAAAAAGTTGAAAATTTTCATGAAAAGATTTCGGCTTCAAAAAAGTTGAAAAATTTCATGAAAAGATTTCGGTTTCAAAAAGTTGTAAATTTTCATGAAAAGATCTCGGCTTCAAAAAAGTTGAACATTTTCATGAAGTATTTAGGCTTCAAAAAAATGGAACATTTTCATGAAAAGATTTCGGCTTCAAAAAACTTGAACATTTTCATGAAAAGATTTCGGCTTCAAAAAAGTTGACCATTTTCATGAAAAGATTTCTGCTTCAAAAAAGTTGAAAATTTACATGAAAAGATTTCGACTTCAAAAAAGTTTAAGATTTTCATGAAAAGATTTCGGCTTCAAAAAAGTTGACCATTTTCATGAAAAGATTTCGGCTTCAAAAAAGTTGACCATTTTCATGAAAAGATTTCGGCTTCAAAAAAGTTGAAAATTTTCATGAAAAGATTTCTGCTTCAAAAAAGTTTAAGATTTTCATGAAAAGATTTCTGCTTCAAAAAAGTTGAAAATTTTCATGAAAAGATTTCGGATTCAAAAAAGTTGAAAATTTTCATGAAAAGATTTCGGCTTCAAAAAGTTGAAAATTTTCATGAAAAGATTTCGGCTTCAAAAAAGTTGAAAAATTTCATGAAAAGATTTCGGTTTCAAAAAGTTGTAAATTTTCATGAAAAGATCTCGGCTTCAAAAATGTTGAACATTTTCATGAAGTATTTAGGCTTCAAAAAAATGGAACATTTTCATGAAAAGATTTCGGCTTCAAAAAACTTGAACATTTTCATGAAAAGATTTCGGCTTCAAAAAAGTTGACCATTTTCATGAAAAGATTTCTGCTTCAAAAAAGTTGAAAATTTACATGAACAGATTTCAACTTCAAAAAAGTTTAAGATTTTCATGAAAAGATTTCGGCTTCAAAAAAGTTGACCATTTTCATGAAAAGATTTCGGCTTCAAAAAAGTTGACCATTTTCATGAAAAGATTTCTGCTTCAAAAAAGTTGAAAATTTTCATGAAAAGATTTCGGCTGCAAAAAAGTTGAAAATTTTTATGAAAAGATTTCGGCTGCAAAAAAGTTGAAAATTTTCATGAAAAGATTTCGGCTGCAAAAAAGTCTAAAATTTTCATGAAAAGATTTATGCTTCAAAAAAGATGAAAATTTTCATGAAAAGATTTCGGCTTCAAAAAAGTTGAAAATTTTCATGAAAAGATTTCGGCTTCAAAAAAGTTTAAGATTTTCATGAAAAGATTTATGCTTCAAAAAAGATGAAAATTTTCATGAAAAGATTTCGGCTTCAAAAAGTTGAAAATTTTCATGAAAAGATTTCGGCTTCAAAAAAGTTGACCATTTTCATGAAAAGATTTCGGCTTCAAAAAAGTTGAAAATTTTCATGAAAAGAATTCGGTTTCAAAAAGTTGAAAATTTTCATGAAAAGATTTCTGCTTCAAAAAAGTTGAAAATTTTCATGACAGGATTTTGGCTTCAAAAAGGGTTGAAAACTTTCATGAACTATTTCGACTTCAAAAAAGTCGAAGATTTTCATGAAAAGATTTCGGCTTCAAAAAAGTTGAAAATTTTCATGAAAAGATTTCGGCTTCAAAAAAGTTGACCATTTTCATGAAAAGATTTCGGCTTCAAAAAAGTTGACCATTTTCATGAAAAGATTTCGGCTTCAAAAAAGTTGAAAATTTTCATGAAAAGAATTCGGTTTCAAAAAGTTGAAAATTTTCATGAAAAGATTTCTGCTTCAAAAAAGTTGAAAATTTTCATGACAGGATTTTGGCTTCAAAAAGGGTTGAAAACTTTCATGAACTATTTCGACTTCAAAAAAGTCGAAGATTTTCATGAAAAGATTTCGGCTTCAAAAAAGTTGAAAATTTTCATGAAAAGATTTCGGCTTCAAAAAAGTTGACCATTTTCATGAAAAGATTTCGGCTTCAAAAAAGTTGACCATTTTCATGAAAAGATTTCGGCTTCAAAAAAGTTGAAAATTTTCATGAAAAGATTTCGGCTTCAAAAAGTTGACCATTTTCATGAAAAGATTTCGGCTTCAAAAAAGTTGAACATTTTCATGAAAAGATTTCGGCTTCAAAAAGTTGACCATTTTCATGAAAAGATTTCGGCTTCAAAAAAGTTGAAAATTTTCATGAACAGATTTCGGTTTCAAAAAGTTGAAAATTTTCATGAAAAGATTTCGGCTTCAAAAAAGTTGAAAATTTTCATGAAGTATTTCGGCTTCAAAAAAATGGGACATTTTCATGAAAAGATTTGGGCTTCAAAAAAGTTGACCATTTTCATGAAAAGATTTCTGCTTCAAAAAGTTGAAAATTTTCATGAAAAGATCTCGTTTTCAAAAAAGTTGAACATTTTCATGAAGTATTTCGGCTTCAAAAAAATGGAACATTTTCATGAAAAGATTTCGGCATCAAAAAAGTTGACCATTTTCATGAAAAGATCTCGTTTTCAAAAAAGTTGAACATTTTCATGAAAAGATTTCTGCTTCAAAAAAGTTGAAAATTTTCATGAAGTATTTCGGATTCAAAAAAATGGAACATTTTCATGATAGATTTCGGCTTCAAAAAAGTTGACCATTTTCATGAAAAGATTTCTGCTTCAAAAAAGTTGAAAATTTACATGAAAAGATTTCGACTTCAAAAAAGTTTAAGATTTTCATGAAAAGATTTCGGCTTCAAAAAAGTTGAAAATTTACATGAAAAGATTTCGACTTCAAAAAAGTCTAAAATTTTCATGAAAAGATTTCTGCTTCAAAAAAGTTGAAAATTTTCATGACAGGATTTTGGCTTCAAAAAGGTTGAAAACTTTCATGAACTATTTCGACTTCAAAAAAGTCGATGATTTTCATGAAAAGATTTCGGCTTCAAAAAAGTTGAAAGTTTTCATGAAGTATTTCGGCTGCAAAAAAATGGAACATTTTCATGAAAAGATTTCTGCTACAAAAAAGTTGAAAATTTACAAGAAAAGATTTCGACTTCAAAAAAGTCTAAGATTTTCATGAAAATATTTCTGCTTCAAAAAAGTTTAAGATTTTCATGAAAAGATTTCTGCTTCAAAAAAGTTGAAAATTTTCATGAAAAGATTTCGGCTTCAAAAAGTCGAAAATTTTCATGAAAAGATTTCGGCTTCAAAAAGTTGACCATTTTCATGAAAAGATTTCGGCTTCAAAAAGTTGACCATTTTCATGAATAGATTTGGGCTTCAAAAAAGTTGAAAATTTTCATGAAAAGATTTCGGCTTCAAAAAGTTGAACATTTTCATGAAAAGATTTCGGCTTCAAAAAAGTTGAAAATTTTCATGAAGTATTTCGGCTTCAAAAAAATGGAACATTTTCATGAATAGATTTCGGCTTCAAAAAAGTTGACCATTTTCATGAAAAGATTTCGGTTTCAAAAAGTTGAAAATTTTCATGAAAAGATTTCGGCTTCAAAAAAGTTGAAAATTTTCATGAAGTATTTCGGTTTCAAAAAAATGGAACATTTTCATGAAAAGATTTCGGCATCAAAAAAGTTGAACATTTTCATGAAAAGATTTTGGTTTCAAAAAAGTTGAACATTTTCATGAAAAGATTTCTGCTTCAAAAAGTTGAAAATTTTCATGAAAAGATTTTGGTTTCAAAAAAATTGAACATTTTCATGAAAAGATTTCTGCTTCAAAAAAGTTGAAAATTTTCATGAAGTATTTCGGCTTCAAAAAAATGGAACATTTTCATGAAAAGATTTCGGCTTCAAAAAACTTGAACATTTTCATGAAAAGATTTCGGCTTCAAAAAAGTTGAACATTTTCATGAAAAGATTTCTGCTTCAAAAAAGTTGAAAATTTTCATGAAAAGATTTCGGCTTAAAAAGTTGAACATTTTCATGAAAAGATTTCTGCTTCAAAAAAGTTGAAAATTTTCATGAAAAGATTTCGGCTTAAAAAGTTGAAAATTTTCATGAAAAGATTTCGGCTTCAAAAAAGTTGACCATTTTCATGAAAACATTTCGGTTTCAAAAAGTTAAAAATTTTCATGAAAAGATTTCGGCTTCAAAAAAGTTGAAAATTTTCATGAAGTATTTCGGCTTCAAAAAAATGGAACATTTTCATGAAAAGATTTCGGCTTCAAAAAAGTTGAACATTTTCATGAAAAGATTTTGGTTTCAAAAAAGTTGAACATTTTCATGAAAAGATTTCTGCTTCAAAAAGTTGAAAATTTTCATGAAAAGATCTCGTTTTCAAAAAAGTTGAACATTTTCATGAAAAGATTTCTGCTTCAAAAAAGTTGAAAATTTTCATGAAGTATTTCGGATTCAAAAAAATGGAAAATTTTCATGATAGATTTCGGCTTCAAAAAAGTTGACAATTTTCATGAAAAGATTTCTGCTTCAAAAAAGTTGAAAATTTACATGAAAAGATTTCGACTTCAAAAAAGTCTAAGATTTTCATGAAAAGATTTCTGCTTCAAAAAAGTTGAAAATTTTCATGAAAAGATTTCGGCTGCAAAAAAGTTGAACATTTTCATGAAAAGATTTCGGCTTCAAAAAAGTTGAAAATTTTCATGAAAAGATTTCGGCTGCAAAAAAGTCTAAAATTTTCATGAAAAGATTTATGCTTCAAAAAAGATGAAAATTTTCATGAAAAGATTTCGGCTTCAAAAAGTTGAAAATTTTCATGAAAAGATTTCGGCTTCAAAAAAGTTGACCATTTTCATGAAAAGATTTCGGCTTCAAAAAAGTTGAAAATTTAAAATGAAAAGATTTCGGTTTCAAAAAGTTGAAAATTTTCATGAAGAGATTTCTGCTTCAAAAAAGTTGAAAATTTTCATGACTGGATTTTGGCTTCAAAAAGGTTGAAAACTTTCATGAACTATTTCGACTTCAAAAAAGTCGATGATTTTCATGAAAAGATTTCGGCTTCAAAAAAGTTGAAAATTTTCATGAAGTATTTCGGCTTCAAAAAAATGGAACATTTTCATGAAAAGATTTCTGCTACAAAAAAGTTGAAAATTTACATTAAAAGATTTCGACTTCAAAAAAGTCTAAGATTTTCATGAAAAGATTTCTGCTTCAAAAAAGTTTAAGATTTTCATGAAAAGATTTCTGCTTCAAAAAAGTTGAAAATTTTCATGAAAAGATTTCGGCTTCAAAAAAGTTGACCATTTTCATGAAAAGATTTCGATTTTTAAAAGTTGAAAATTTTCATGAAAAGATTTCTGCTTCAAAAAAGTTGAAAATTTTCATGAAGTATTTCGGCTTCAAAAAAATGGAACATTTTCATGAAAAGATTTCGGCATCAAAAAAGTTGAACATTTTCATGAAAAGATTTTGGTTTCAAAAAAGTTGATCATTTTCATGAAAAGATTTCGGCTTCAAAAATGTTGAAAATTTTCATGAAAAGAATTCGGTTTCAAAAAGTTGAAAATTTTCATGAAAAGATTTCTACTTCAAAAAAGTTGAAAATTTTCATGACAGGATTTTGGCTTCAAAAAGGGTTGAAAACTTTCATGAACTATTTCGACTTCAAAAAAGTTGAACATTTTCATGAAGTATTTCGGCTTCAAAAAAATGGAACATTTTCATGAAAAGATTTCTGCTTCAAAAAACTTGAAAATTTTCATGAAAAGATTTCGGCTTCAAAGAAGTTGAAAATTTTCATGAAAAGATTTCAGCTTCAAAAAGGTTGAAAACTTTCATGAACTATTTCGGCTTCAAAAAAGTCGAAGATTTTCATGAAAAGATTTCGGCTTCAAAAAAGTTGAAAATTTTCATGAAGTATTTCGGCTGCAAAAAAGTCTAAAATTTTCATGAAAAGATTTATGCTTCAAAAAAGATGAAAATTTTCATGAAAAGATTTCGGCTTCAAAAAGTTGAAAATTTTCATGAAAAGATTTCGGCTTCAAAAAAGTTGACCATTTTCATGACAGGATTTTGGCTTCAAAAAGGTTGAAAACTTTCATGAACTATTTCGACTTCAAAAAAGTCGAAGATTTTCATGAAAAGATTTCGGCTTCAAAAAAGTTGAAAATTTTCATGAAGTATTTCGGCTGCAAAAAAATGGAACATTTTCATGAAAAGATTTCTGCTTCAAAAAGGTTGAAAATTTTCATGAAAAGATTTCGGCTTCAAAAAGTTGAAAATTTTCATGAAAAGATTTCGGCTTCAAAAAAGTTGACCATTTTCATGAAAAGATTTCGGCTTCAAAAAAGTTGAAAATTTTCATGAAAAGATTTCGGCTTCAAAAAAGTTTAAGATTTTCATGAAAAGATTTCTGTTTCAAAAAGTTGAAAATTTTCATGAAAAGATTTCTGCTTCAAAAAAGTTGAAAATTTTCATGACAGGATTTTGGCTTCAAAAAGGTTGAAAACTTTCATGAACTATTTCGACTTCAAAAAAGTCGAAGATTTTCATGAAAAGATTTCGGCTTCAAAAAAGTTGAAAATTTTCATGAAGTATTTCGGCTGCAAAAAAATGGAACATTTTCATGAAAATATTTCTGCTTCAAAAAAGTTGAAAATTTACATGAAAAGATTTCGACTTCAACAAAGTCTAAGATTTTCATGAAAAGATTTCTGCTTCAAAAAAGTTGAAAATTTTCATGAAAAGATTTCGGCTTCAAAAAGTTGAAAATTTTCATGAAAAGATTTCGGCTTCAAAAAGTTGACCATTTTCATGAAAAGATTTCGGCTTCAAAAAAATTGAAAATTTTCATGAAAAGATTTCGGTTTCAAAAAGTTGAAAATTTTCATGAAAAGATTTCCGCTTCAAAAAAGTTGAAAATTTTCATGAAGTATTTCGGCTTCAAAAAAATGGAACATTTTCATGAAAAGATTTCGGCTTCAAAAAGTTGAAAATTTTCCTGAAAAGATTTCGGCTTCAAAAAAGTTGAAAATTTTCATGAAGAATTTCGGCTTCAAAGAAATGGAACATTTTCATGAAAAGATTTCGGCTTCAAAAAAGTTGAACATTTTCATGAAAAGATTTCGGTTTCAAAAAGTTGAAAATTTTCATGAAAAGATTTCGGCTTCAAAAAAGTTGAAAATTTTCATGAAGTATTTCGGCTTTAAAGAAATGGAACATTTTTATGAAAAGATTTCGGCTTCAAAAAAGTTGAAAATTTTCATGAAAAGATTTCGGCTTCAAAAAAGTTGACCATTTTCATGAAAAGATTTCGGTTTTTAAAAGTTGAAAATTTTCATGAAAAGATTTCTGCTTCAAAAAAGTTGAAAATTTTCATGAAGTATTTCGTCTTCAAAAAAATGGAACATTTTCATGAAAAGATTTCGGCTTCAAAAAAGTTTAAGATTTTCATGAAAAGATTTCTGTTTCAAAAAGTTGAAAATTTTCATGAAAAGATTTCTGCTTCAAAAAAGTTGAACATTTTCATGACAGGATTTTGGCTTCAAAAAGGTTGAAAACTTTCATAAACTATTTCGACTTCAAAAAAGTCGAAGATTTTCATGAAAAGATTTCGGCTTCAAAAAAGTTGAAAATTTTCATGAAGTATTTCGGCTGCAAAAAAATGGAACATTTTCATGAAAATATTTCTGCTTCAAAAAAGTTGAAAATTTACATGAAAAGATTTCGACTTCAACAAAGTCTAAGATTTTCATGAAAAGATTTCTGCTTCAAAAAAGTTGAAAATTTTCATGAAAAGATTTCGGCTTCAAAAAGTTGAAAATTTT